>NC_138724.1:770000-872500 GCF_965113295.1 Leuciscus leuciscus | reverse complement strand
AGCCCTAACACACACTACACACTCAGCCCTAACACACACACACTACACACTCAGCCCTAACACACACTCAGCCCTAACACACACACACACAACACACTCAGCCCTAACACACACACACACAACACACTCAGCCCTAACACACACACACACAACACACTCAGCCCTAACACACACACACTACACACTCAGCCCTAACACACACACACTCAGCCCTAACACACACTACACACACTCAGCCCTAACACACACACACACTACACACTACAAAACACACAACACACTCAGCCCTAACACACACTACACACTCAGCCCTAACACACACTAAGCCCTAACACACACACACTACACACTCAGCCCTAACACACACACACTACACACTCAGCCCTAACACACACACACTACACACTCAGCCCTAACACACACACACTACACACTCAGCCCTAACACACACACACACACACTACACACTCAGCCCTAACACACACACACTACACACTCAGCCCTAACACACACACACTACACACTCAGCCCTAACACACACTCAGCCCTAACACACACACTACACACTCAGCCCTAACACACACACACTACACACTACACACTCAGCCCTAACACACACACACTACACACTCAGCCCTAACACACACACACTACACACTCAGCCCTAACACACACTCAGCCCTAACACACACACTACACACTCAGCCCTAACACACACACACACACACTACACACTCAGCCCTAACACACACACACTACACACTCAGCCCTAACACACACACACTACACACTCAGCCCTAACACACACTCAGCCCTAACACACACACTACACACTCAGCCCTAACACACACACACTACACACTCAGCCCTAACACACACTCAGCCCTAACATACACACACACTACACACTCAGCCCTAACACACACACACTACACACTCAGCCCTAACACACACACACACAACACACTCAGCCCTAACACACACACACAACACACTCAGCCCTAACATACACACACACAACACACTCAGCCCTAACACACACACACTACACACACTCAGCCCTAACACACACACACTACACACTACAAAACACACAACACACTCAGCCCTAACACACACTACACACTCAGCCCTAACACACACTAAGCCCTAACACACACACACTACACACTCAGCCCTAACACACACACACTACACACTCAGCCCTAACACACACACACTACACACTCAGCCCTAACACACACACACTACACACTCAGCCCTAACACACACACACACACACTACACACTCAGCCCTAACACACACACACTACACACTCAGCCCTAACACACACACACTACACACTCAGCCCTAACACACACTCAGCCCTAACACACACACTACACACTCAGCCCTAACACACACACACTACACACTACACACTCAGCCCTAACACACACACACTACACACTCAGCCCTAACACACACACACTACACACTCAGCCCTAACACACACTCAGCCCTAACACACACACTACACACTCAGCCCTAACACACACACACACACACTACACACTCAGCCCTAACACACACACACTACACACTCAGCCCTAACACACACACACTACACACTCAGCCCTAACACACACTCAGCCCTAACACACACACTACACACTCAGCCCTAACACACACACACTACACACTCAGCCCTAACACACACTCAGCCCTAACATACACACACACTACACACTCAGCCCTAACACACACACACTACACACTCAGCCCTAACACACACACACACAACACACTCAGCCCTAACACACACACACAACACACTCAGCCCTAACATACACACACACAACACACTCAGCCCTAACACACACACACACAACACACTCAGCCCTAACACACACTACACACTCAGCCCTAACACACACACACAACACACTCAGCCCTAACACACACACACAACACACTCAGCCCTAACACACACACACTACACACTCAGCCCTAACACACACACACTCAGCCCTAACACACACTACACACTCAGCCCTAACACACACACACTCAGCCCTAACACACACACACTCAGCCCTAACACACACTACACACTACAAAACACACAACACACTCAGCCCTAACACACACTACACACTCAGCCCTAACACACACACACACAACACACTCAGCCATAACACACACTACACACTCAGCCCTAACACACACTAAGCCCTAACACACACACACACTACACACTCAGCCCTAACACACACACACTACACACTCAGCCCTAACACACACACACACTACACACTCAGCCCTAACACACACTCAGCCCTAACACACACACTACACACTCAGCCCTAACACACACACACACACTACACACTCAGCCCTAACACACACACACTACACACTCAGCCATAACACACACTACACACTCAGCCCTAACACACACTAAGCCCTAACACACACACACACTACACACTCAGCCCTAACACACACACACTACACACTCAGCCCTAACACACACACACACTACACACTCAGCCCTAACACACACTCAGCCCTAACACACACACTACACACTCAGCCCTAACACACACACACACACACTACACACTCAGCCCTAACACACACACACTACACACTCAGCCCTAACACACACTCAGCCCTAACACACACACACACTACACACTCAGCCCTAACACACACTACACACTCAGCCCTAACACACACACACACACACACACTACACACTCAGCCGTAACACACACTCAGCCCTAACACACACACACACTACACACTCAGCCGTAACACACACTCAGCCCTAACACACACTACACACTCAGCCCTAACACACACTACACACTCAGCCCTAACACACACACACTACACACTCAGCCCTAACACACACACACTACACACTCAGCCCTAACACACACACACTACACACTAAGCCCTAACACACACACACACACTACACACTCAGCCCTAACACACACACACTACACACTCAACCCTAACACACTACACACTCAGCCCTAACACACACACACACACACACACTACAGTCGGCCTGCGGTACTACAGTAATGAGCGCTCTTTATGAAGGCATGTTAATGTTCACTTCTAGGGCGCATCTCAACACACACACACACACACACACACACACACACACACACAAGAGAGAAATAATAAAGTTTAAGAGAAAAACAAGCCCATTATGAAGAGTTACACACAGATATTATAGTGATGAACGAGTGTAAACAGTGACACACACACTCCGCGAGTCTGGAGATTAAACACAGTATAATCATGTTTAGTGAAAGCGAAAGCGCGCGGCCTCGTTCCCCGACACACACTCTTAACCCGCTGAATAATCACACTAACGCTGTTATACTGGTCAAACACACACGCATATTCACGAACACCAGTGTAATAACCAGTTATGATGATGTTTATGCTTTAATGTTCGGGTTTCTGCATCGCGAGCGCGAGCGCGTTCATTCCGCTTACTCATGCTCATCCTTCACGCGCATACACGCTTAACCCCGCGCGATCCACGTCCCCTCAGCGGCTACACCCGAAGCCGGCTCCACACACGGCCCAGCAGGACACTAGCAGCGACTCTAAGAGGAAAACAGCGCTCTTTCTCACCATATTTGCTGGAAATCAGGAGACTATCCGCAGAGCGCGCGATGATTCAGCTCGATTTGTTTTCCTCAGTCCTGCAGGCGGAAGTAATGGAGCCCCGAGCGCGTGTCGTGTTGATCTCTGCAGCGCCCCCTGCTGTCGGGAGACTGCACCGCACAACACGACGACAGGGGTTTCTTCCTCAGATGCTTCAGGCAGGTTATGTGAGATTGATACTTTAACCTTACACAAGCCAGACAAGGGTCTTTATAAGAATATAGTTCATTTTAAGAATATTTGGTTTGCAACAGACTTACAGAACCCTATGCCTAATTATTTCAATATCCATTCATTGTTAAATCAGCTTAAATGTAAGTATTCTCCTCACAACATCCACTGAGATCTACATGTTCTATCACTGTTCTGGCATCTGATCTAATGTCTGATGTGTTTATACATGTTGTAGATCTGAGTAGTAAAAGAGAATCTCTAAAGCTGTTGAGTATAGCTGGAGCAGTGGCGGAGCCAGAGGGGGCTTTTATATATTTAAAAATATGATTATAATCTTATTATATAATAAATGTCATGTTTATTGTCTCCACTGTAAATCTATGATCAGTTATTATAGGATTCCTTCAATGCTTTCAGAATCTGTACTATAAAATCATTTTGTTTCTGTATTTTTAAAATGAAAATTGTAATGAATTCTTTTATTTATCAAAATAAACAGGAAATACAAACTTTGCTGAAGTGAATGTGTTGAACAAGTATAACCTAGACATTATTACACACAGGAGACGCACTACTGCACAACAAGCACGCATTATACACACAGTTATCAACACATTATAGCTCTTATAATTCCTTACACTGAACAACAGGGAAGAGAACTGTGCTTTAATATACACATTAACCCCTTCCCAGCACACACACTCACACACTCACACTCACACACACACACACACACACACACACACACACACACTCACACACACACACTCACACACACACACTCACACACACACACACTCACACACACACACACTCACACACACACACACTCACACACACACACACACTCACACACACACACTCACACACACACACACACACACACTCACACACACACACGCACTCACACACGCACACACACACTCACACACACTCACACACACACTCACACACACACTCACACACACACTCACACACACTCACACACACACTCACACACACACTCACACTCACACACACACACACACTCACACACACTCACACACACACACTCACACTCACACACACACACACACACACACTCACACACACACACTCACACACACACACTCACACACACACACACTCACACACACACACACTCACACACACACACACACTCACACACACACACTCACACACACACACTCACACACACACACACACACACACACTCACTCACACACACACGCACTCACACACGCACACACACACTCACTCACACACACTCACACACACACTCACACACACACTCACACACACACTCACACACACACTCACACACACACTCACACACACACTCACACTCACACACACACACACACACTCACACACTCACACACACTCACACACACACGCACTCACACACACACACACACACTCACACACACACACTCACACACACACTCACACACGCACTCACACACTCACACTCTCACACACTCACACACACTCACACACTCACACTCACACACACACACACACACACACACACACACACACACACTCACACACACTCACACACACTCACTCACACACACACACACACACGCACTCACACACACACACACACACACACTCACTCACTCTCACACACACACTCACTCACTCTCACACACACACTCACACACACTCTCTCACACACACACACACACACACACACTCACACACACACACACACACACACACACTCACACTCACACACACTCACACTCACACTCACACACACTCACACACACACACACACACACACACACACACACACACACACTCACACACACACACACACACACACACTCACACTCACACACACTCACACACACACACACACACACACACACACACACACACACTCCAGTGTGCAGATATCAGTCACCAGCAGTGAACAACACCACACACACACACACACACACACACGTAACATGCATAGCTTACCTATTATTATAATTAAAAGTTTTGAAAATTGTAACAATGTATTTGTTTCCACAAAAAAAATCAGAACACATAAATGTTTAGCCACTTTAATTGTGTCAATACTAAATAATAACAATTCATTAATAATTTAATTACATTTTTACGTAAATCACAAAATCTTCAATGGTCCCGTTTAGTAAAGTTACTCTGTTGCGCGACTGGCGAGACGTCAGCTGATGGACGACTAGAGGATCCACAGGGAATATTTAAAAATGTCAAAAATAAAATGTCAAAATAACTATAAACCTTGATATCTGCGATAATATGATGTGTAGTGGGTCATAGTGCGAGTGTAGTGGGTCATAGTGCGAGTGTAGTGTGTAATAGTGCGAGTGTAGTGTGTAATTGTGCGAGTGTAGTGTGTAATAGTGCGAGTGTAGTGTGTCATAGTGCGAGTGTAGTGTGTCATAGTGCGAGTGTAGTGTGTCAGTGTAGTGTGTCATAGTGCGAGTGTAGTGTGTCATAGTGCGAGTGTAGTGTGTAAGTGTAGTGTGTCAGTGCGAGTGTAGTGTGTCATAGTGCGAGTGTAGTGTGTCATAGTGCGAGTGTATGTGTAATAGTGCGAGTGTAGTGTGTAATAGTGCGAGTGTAGTGTGTAATAGTGCGAGTGTAGTGTGCCATAGTGTGAGTGTAGTGTGCCATAGTGCGAGTGTATGTGTAATAGTGCGAGTGTACTGTGTAATAGTGCGAGTGTAGTGTGTCATAGTGCGAGTGTAGTGTGTAATAGTGCGAGTGTAGTGTGTCAGTGTAGTGTGTAATAGTGCAAGTGTAGTGTGTCAGTGTAGTGTGTCATAGTGCGAGTGTAGTGTGTAATAGTGCAAGTGTATGTGTAATAGTGCGAGTGTAGTGTGTAATAGTGCGAGTGTAGTGTGTCAGTGTAGTGTGTAATAGTGCAAGTGTAGTGTGTAATAGTGCGAGTGTAGTGTGTAATAGTGCGAGTGTAGTGTGTCATAGTGCGATTGTAGTGTGTCATAGTGCGAGTGTAGTGTGTAATAGTGCGAGTGTAGTGTGTAATAGTGCGAGTGTAGTGTGTCAGTGTAGTGTGTAATAGTGCGAGTGTAGTGTGTAATAGTGCGAGTGTAGTGTGTCATAGTGCGAGTGTATGTGTAATAGTGCGAGTGTATGTGTAATAGTGCGAGTGTAGTGTGTAATAATGCGAGTGTAGTCTGTAATAGTGCGAGTGTAGTGTGTAATAGTGCGAGTGTTGTGTGTAATAGTGCGAGTGTAGTGTGTAATAGTGCGAGTGTAGTGTGTAATAGTGCGAGTGTACTGTGTAATAGTGCGAGTGTAGTGTGTCATAGTGCGAGTGTAGTGTGTAATAGTGCGAGTGTAGTGTGTCAGTGTAGTGTGTAATAGTGCAAGTGTAGTGTGTAATAGTGCGAGTGTAGTGTGTAATAGTGCGAGTGTAGTGTGTAATAGTGCGAGTGTAGTGTGTCATAGTGCGATTGTAGTGTGTCATAGTGCGAGTGTAGTGTGTAATAGTGCGAGTGTAGTGTGTCAGTGTAGTGTGTAATAGTGCGAGTGTAGTGTGCCATAGTGCGAGTGTAGTGTGCCATAGTGTGAGTGTATGTGTAATAGTGTGAGTGTAGTGTGTAATAATGCGAGTGTAGTCTGTAATAGTGCGAGTGTAGTGTGTAATAGTGCGAGTGTTGTGTGTAATAGTGCGAGTGTAGTGTGTAATAGTGCGAGTGTAGTGTGTAATAGTGCGAGTGTACTGTGTAATAGTGCGAGTGTACTGTGTAATAGTGCGAGTGTAGTGTGTCATAGTGCGAGTGTAGTGTGTAATAGTGCGAGTGTAGTGTGTCAGTGTAGTGTGTAATAGTGCAAGTATAGTGTGTCAGTGTAGTGTGTCATAGTGTGAGTGTAGTGTGTAATAGTGCGAGTGTATGTGTAATAGTGCGAGTGTAGTGTGTAATAGTGCGAGTGTAGTGTGTCATAGTGCGAGTGTAGTGTGTCAGTGTAGTGTGTCATAGTGCGAGTGTAGTGTGTCATAGTGCGAGTGTAGTGTGTCATAGTGCGAGTGTAGTGTGTCAGTGTTGTGTGTCATAGTGCGAGTGTAGTGTGTCATAGTGCGAGTGTATGTGTAATAGTGCGAGTGTATGTGTAATAGTGCGAGTGTAGTGTGTAATAGTGCGAGTGTAATGTGTAATAGTGCGAGTGTAGTGTGCCATAGTGCGAGTGTAGTGTGCCATAGTGCGAGTGTATGTGTAATAGTGCGAGTGTAGTGTGTAATAGTGCGAGTGTATGTGTAATAGTGCGAATGTAATGTGTAATAATGCGAGTGTAGTCTGTAATAGTGCGAGTGTAGTGTGTAATAGTGCGAGTGTAGTGTGTAATAGTGCGAGTGTTGTGTGTAATAGTGCGAGTGTAGTGTGTAATAGTGCGAGTGTAGTGTGTAATAGTGCGAGTGTACTGTGTAATAGTGCGAGTGTAGTGTGTCATAGTGCGAGTGTAGTGTGTAATAGTGCGAGTGTAGTGTGTCATAGTGCGAGTGTATGTGTAATAGTGCGAGTGTATGTGTAATAGTGCGAGTGTAGTGTGTAATAGTGCGAGTGTAGTGTGTAATAGTGTGAGTGTAGTGTGCCATAGTGCGAGTGTAGTGTGTAATAGTGCGAGTGTAGTGTGTAATAGTGCGAGTGTAGTGTGTCATAGTGCGAGTGTAGTGTGTAATAGTGCGAGTGTAGTGTGTAATAGTGCGTAATAGTGCGAGTGTAGTGTGTCATAGTGCGAGTGTAGTGTGTCATAGTGCGAGTGTAGTGTGTCATAGTGCGAGTGTATGTGTAATAGTGCGAGTGTATGTGTAATAGTGCGAGTGTAGTGTGTAATAGTGCGAGTGTAGTGTGTAATAGTGCGAGTGTAGTGTGCCATAGTGCGAGTGTAGTGTGCCATAGTGCGAGTGTATGTGTAATAGTGTGAGTGTAGTGTGTAATAATGCGAGTGTAGTCTGTAATAGTGCGAGTGTAGTGTGTAATAGTGCGAGTGTTGTGTGTAATAGTGCGAGTGTAGTGTGTAATAGTGCGAGTGTAGTGTGTAATAGTGCGAGTGTAGTGTGTAATAGTGCGAGTGTACTGTGTAATAGTGCGAGTGTAGTGTGTCATAGTGCGAGTGTAGTGTGTAATACTGCGAGTGTAGTGTGTCAGTGTAGTGTGTAATAGTGCAAGTGTAGTGTGTCAGTGTAGTGTGTCATAGTGCGAGTGTAGTGTGTAATAGTGCGAGTGTATGTGTAATAGTGCGAGTGTAGTGTGTAATAGTGCGAGTGTAGTGTGTCATAGTGCGAGTGTAGTGTGTCAGTGTAGTGTGTCATAGTGCGAGTGTAGTGTGTCATAGTGCGAGTGTAGTGTGTCATAGTGCGAGTGTAGTGTGTCAGTGTTGTGTGTCATAGTGCGAGTGTAGTGTGTCATAGTGCGAGTGTAGTGTGTCATAGTGCGAGTGTATGTGTAATAGTGCGAGTGTATGTGTAATAGTGCAAGTGTAGTGTGTAATAGTGCGAGTGTAGTGTGTAATAGTGCGAGTGTAGTGTGCCATAGTGCGAGTGTATGTGTAATAGTGCGAGTGTAGTGTGTAATAATGCGAGTGTAGTCTGTAATAGTGCGAGTGTAGTGTGTAATAGTGCGAGTGTAGTGTGTAATAGTGCGAGTGTTGTGTGTAATAGTGCGAGTGTAGTGTGTAATAGTGCGAGTGTAGTGTGTAATAGTGCGAGTGTACTGTGTAATAGTGCGAGTGTAGTGTGTCATAGTGCGAGTGTAGTGTGTAATAGTGCGAGTGTAGTGTGTCAGTGTAGTGTGTAATAGTGCAAGTGTAGTGTGTAATAGTGCGAGTGTAGTGTGTAATAGTGCGAGTGTAGTGTGTAATAGTGCGAGTGTAGTGTGTCATAGTGCGATTGTAGTGTGTCATAGTGCGAGTGTAGTGTGTAATAGTGCGAGTGTAGTGTGTCAGTGTAGTGTGTAATAGTGCGAGTGTAGTGTGCCATAGTGTGAGTGTAGTGTGCCATAGTGCGAGTGTATGTGTAATAGTGTGAGTGTAGTGTGTAATAATGCGAGTGTAGTCTGTAATAGTGCGAGTGTAGTGTGTAATAGTGCGAGTGTTGTGTGTAATAGTGCGAGTGTAGTGTGTAATAGTGCGAGTGTAGTGTGTAATAGTGCGAGTGTACTGTGTAATAGTGCGAGTGTAGTGTGTCATAGTGCGAGTGTAGTGTGTAATAGTGCGAGTGTAGTGTGTCAGTGTAGTGTGTAATAGTGCAAGTGTAGTGTGTCAGTGTAGTGTGTCATAGTGCGAGTGTAGTGTGTGTAGTGTGTAATAGTGCGAGTGTAGTGTGTAATAGTGCGAGTGTAGTGTGTCATAGTGCGAGTGTAGTGTGTCAGTGTAGTGTGTCATAGTGCGAGTGTAGTGTGTCATAGTGCGAGTGTAGTGTGTCATAGTGCGAGTGTAGTGTGTCAGTGTTGTGTGTCATAGTGCGAGTGTAGTGTGTCATAGTGCGAGTGTAGTGTGTCATAGTGCGAGTGTATGTGTAATAGTGCGAGTGTATGTGTAATAGTGCAAGTGTAGTGTGTAATAATGCGAGTGTAGTCTGTAATAGTGCGAGTGTAGTGTGTAATAGTGCGAGTGTAGTGTGTAATAGTGCGAGTGTTGTGTGTAATAGTGCGAGTGTAGTGTGTAATAGTGCGAGTGTAGTGTGTCATAGTGCGAGTGTAGTGTGTCATAGTGCGAGTGTATGTGTAATAGTGCGAGTGTATGTGTAATAGTGCGAGTGTAATGTGTAATAGTGCGAGTGTAGTGTGCCATAGTGCGAGTGTAGTGTGCCATAGTGCGAGTGTAGTGTGCCATAGTGCGAGTGTATGTGTAATAGTGCGAGTGTAGTGTGTAATAGTGCGAGTGTAGTCTGTAATAATGCGAGTGTAGTCTGTAATAGTGCGAGTGTAGTGTGTAATAGTGCGAGTGTAGTGTGTAATAGTGCGAGTGTTGTGTGTAATAGTGCGAATGTAGTGTGTAATAGTGCGAATGTAATGTGTAATAATGCGAGTGTAGTCTGTAATAGTGCGAGTGTAGTGTGTAATAGTGCGAGTGTAGTGTGTAATAGTGCGAGTGTAGTGTGTAATAGTGCGAGTGTAGTGTGTAATAGTGCGAGTGTAGTGTGTAATAGTGCGAGTGTACTGTGTAATAGTGCGAGTGTAGTGTGTCATAGTGCGAGTGTAGTGTGTAATAGTGCGAGTGTAGTGTGTCATAGTGCGAGTGTATGTGTAATAGTGCGAGTGTATGTGTAATAGTGCGAGTGTAGTGTGTAATAGTGTGAGTGTAGTGTGCCATAGTGCGAGTGTAGTGTGTAATAGTGCGAGTGTAGTGTGTAATAGTGCGAGTGTAGTGTGTCATAGTGCGAGTGTAGTGTGTAATAGTGCGAGTGTAGTGTGTAATAGTGCGTAATAGTGCGAGTGTAGTGTGTCATAGTGCGAGTGTAGTGTGTCATAGTGCGAGTGTAGTGTGTCATAGTGCGAGTGTATGTGTAATAGTGCGAGTGTATGTGTAATAGTGCGAGTGTAGTGTGTAATAGTGCGAGTGTAGTGTGTAATAGTGCGAGTGTAGTGTGCCATAGTGCGAGTGTAGTGTGCCATAGTGCGAGTGTATGTGTAATAGTGTGAGTGTAGTGTGTAATAATGCGAGTGTAGTCTGTAATAGTGCGAGTGTAGTGTGTAATAGTGCGAGTGTTGTGTGTAATAGTGCGAGTGTAGTGTGTAATAGTGCGAGTGTAGTGTGTAATAGTGCGAGTGTAGTGTGTAATAGTGCGAGTGTACTGTGTAATAGTGCGAGTGTAGTGTGTCATAGTGCGAGTGTAGTGTGTAATACTGCGAGTGTAGTGTGTCAGTGTAGTGTGTAATAGTGCAAGTGTAGTGTGTCAGTGTAGTGTGTCATAGTGCGAGTGTAGTGTGTAATAGTGCGAGTGTATGTGTAATAGTGCGAGTGTAGTGTGTAATAGTGCGAGTGTAGTGTGTCATAGTGCGAGTGTAGTGTGTCAGTGTAGTGTGTCATAGTGCGAGTGTAGTGTGTCATAGTGCGAGTGTAGTGTGTCATAGTGCGAGTGTAGTGTGTCAGTGTTGTGTGTCATAGTGCGAGTGTAGTGTGTCATAGTGCGAGTGTAGTGTGTCATAGTGCGAGTGTATGTGTAATAGTGCGAGTGTATGTGTAATAGTGCAAGTGTAGTGTGTAATAGTGCGAGTGTAGTGTGTAATAGTGCGAGTGTAGTGTGCCATAGTGCGAGTGTATGTGTAATAGTGCGAGTGTAGTGTGTAATAATGCGAGTGTAGTCTGTAATAGTGCGAGTGTAGTGTGTAATAGTGCGAGTGTAGTGTGTAATAGTGCGAGTGTTGTGTGTAATAGTGCGAGTGTAGTGTGTAATAGTGCGAGTGTAGTGTGTAATAGTGCGAGTGTACTGTGTAATAGTGCGAGTGTAGTGTGTCATAGTGCGAGTGTAGTGTGTAATAGTGCGAGTGTAGTGTGTCAGTGTAGTGTGTAATAGTGCAAGTGTAGTGTGTAATAGTGCGAGTGTAGTGTGTAATAGTGCGAGTGTAGTGTGTAATAGTGCGAGTGTAGTGTGTCATAGTGCGATTGTAGTGTGTCATAGTGCGAGTGTAGTGTGTAATAGTGCGAGTGTAGTGTGTCAGTGTAGTGTGTAATAGTGCGAGTGTAGTGTGCCATAGTGTGAGTGTAGTGTGCCATAGTGCGAGTGTATGTGTAATAGTGTGAGTGTAGTGTGTAATAATGCGAGTGTAGTCTGTAATAGTGCGAGTGTAGTGTGTAATAGTGCGAGTGTTGTGTGTAATAGTGCGAGTGTAGTGTGTAATAGTGCGAGTGTAGTGTGTAATAGTGCGAGTGTACTGTGTAATAGTGCGAGTGTAGTGTGTCATAGTGCGAGTGTAGTGTGTAATAGTGCGAGTGTAGTGTGTCAGTGTAGTGTGTAATAGTGCAAGTGTAGTGTGTCAGTGTAGTGTGTCATAGTGCGAGTGTAGTGTGTGTAGTGTGTAATAGTGCGAGTGTAGTGTGTAATAGTGCGAGTGTAGTGTGTCATAGTGCGAGTGTAGTGTGTCAGTGTAGTGTGTCATAGTGCGAGTGTAGTGTGTCATAGTGCGAGTGTAGTGTGTCATAGTGCGAGTGTAGTGTGTCAGTGTTGTGTGTCATAGTGCGAGTGTAGTGTGTCATAGTGCGAGTGTAGTGTGTCATAGTGCGAGTGTATGTGTAATAGTGCGAGTGTATGTGTAATAGTGCAAGTGTAGTGTGTAATAATGCGAGTGTAGTCTGTAATAGTGCGAGTGTAGTGTGTAATAGTGCGAGTGTAGTGTGTAATAGTGCGAGTGTTGTGTGTAATAGTGCGAGTGTAGTGTGTAATAGTGCGAGTGTAGTGTGTAATAGTGCGAGTGTAGTGTGTAATAGTGCGAGTGTAGTGTGTAATAGTGCGAGTGTACTGTGTCATAGTGCGAGTGTAGTGTGTCATAGTGCGAGTGTAGTGTGTCATAGTGCGAGTGTAGTGTGTCATAGTGCGAGTGTATGTGTAATAGTGCGAGTGTATGTGTAATAGTGCGAGTGTAGTGTGTAATAGTGCGAGTGTAATGTGTAATAGTGCGAGTGTAGTGTGCCATAGTGCGAGTGTAGTGTGCCATAGTGCGAGTGTATGTGTAATAGTGCGAGTGTAGTGTGTAATAGTGCGAGTGTATGTGTAATAGTGCGAATGTAATGTGTAATAATGCGAGTGTAGTCTGTAATAGTGCGAGTGTAGTGTGTAATAGTGCGAGTGTAGTGTGTAATAGTGCGAGTGTTGTGTGTAATAGTGCGAGTGTAGTGTGTAATAGTGCGAGTGTAGTGTGTAATAGTGCGAGTGTACTGTGTAATAGTGCGAGTGTAGTGTGTCATAGTGCGAGTGTAGTGTGTAATAGTGCGAGTGTAGTGTGTCAGTTTAGTGTGTAATAGTGCAAGTGTAGTGTGTAATAGTGCGAGTTTAGTATGTAATAGTGCGAGTGTAGTGTGTAATAGTGCGAGTGTAGTGTGTCATAGTGCGATTGTAGTGTGTCATAGTGCGAGTGTAGTGTGTAATAGTGCGAGTGTAGTGTGTAATAGTGCGAGTGTAGTGTGCCATAGTGCGAGTGTAGTGTGCCATAGTGCGAGTGTATGTGTAATAGTGTGAGTGTAGTGTGTAATAATGCGAGTGTAGTCTGTAATAGTGCGAGTGTAGTGTGTAATAGTGCGAGTGTTGTGTGTAATAGTGCGAGTGTAGTGTGTAATAGTGCGAGTGTAGTGTGTAATAGTGCGAGTGTAGTGTGTAATAGTGCGAGTGTACTGTGTAATAGTGCGAGTGTAGTGTGTCATAGTGCGAGTGTAGTGTGTAATACTGCGAGTGTAGTGTGTCAGTGTAGTGTGTAATAGTGCAAGTGTAGTGTGTCAGTGTAGTGTGTCATAGTGCGAGTGTAGTGTGTAATAGTGCGAGTGTATGTGTAATAGTGCGAGTGTAGTGTGTAATAGTGCGAGTGTAGTGTGTCATAGTGCGAGTGTAGTGTGTCAGTGTAGTGTGTCATAGTGCGAGTGTAGTGTGTCATAGTGCGAGTGTAGTGTGTCATAGTGCGAGTGTAGTGTGTCAGTGTTGTGTGTCATAGTGCGAGTGTAGTGTGTCATAGTGCGAGTGTAGTGTGTCATAGTGCGAGTGTATGTGTAATAGTGCGAGTGTATGTGTAATAGTGCAAGTGTAGTGTGTAATAGTGCGAGTGTAGTGTGTAATAGTGCGAGTGTAGTGTGCCATAGTGCGAGTGTATGTGTAATAGTGCGAGTGTAGTGTGTAATAATGCGAGTGTAGTCTGTAATAGTGCGAGTGTAGTGTGTAATAGTGCGAGTGTAGTGTGTAATAGTGCGAGTGTTGTGTGTAATAGTGCGAGTGTAGTGTGTAATAGTGCGAGTGTAGTGTGTAATAGTGCGAGTGTACTGTGTAATAGTGCGAGTGTAGTGTGTCATAGTGCGAGTGTAGTGTGTAATAGTGCGAGTGTAGTGTGTCAGTGTAGTGTGTAATAGTGCAAGTGTAGTGTGTAATAGTGCGAGTGTAGTGTGTAATAGTGCGAGTGTAGTGTGTAATAGTGCGAGTGTAGTGTGTCATAGTGCGATTGTAGTGTGTCATAGTGCGAGTGTAGTGTGTAATAGTGCGAGTGTAGTGTGTCAGTGTAGTGTGTAATAGTGCGAGTGTAGTGTGCCATAGTGTGAGTGTAGTGTGCCATAGTGCGAGTGTATGTGTAATAGTGTGAGTGTAGTGTGTAATAATGCGAGTGTAGTCTGTAATAGTGCGAGTGTAGTGTGTAATAGTGCGAGTGTTGTGTGTAATAGTGCGAGTGTAGTGTGTAATAGTGCGAGTGTAGTGTGTAATAGTGCGAGTGTACTGTGTAATAGTGCGAGTGTAGTGTGTCATAGTGCGAGTGTAGTGTGTAATAGTGCGAGTGTAGTGTGTCAGTGTAGTGTGTAATAGTGCAAGTGTAGTGTGTCAGTGTAGTGTGTCATAGTGCGAGTGTAGTGTGTGTAGTGTGTAATAGTGCGAGTGTAGTGTGTAATAGTGCGAGTGTAGTGTGTCATAGTGCGAGTGTAGTGTGTCAGTGTAGTGTGTCATAGTGCGAGTGTAGTGTGTCATAGTGCGAGTGTAGTGTGTCATAGTGCGAGTGTAGTGTGTCAGTGTTGTGTGTCATAGTGCGAGTGTAGTGTGTCATAGTGCGAGTGTAGTGTGTCATAGTGCGAGTGTATGTGTAATAGTGCGAGTGTATGTGTAATAGTGCAAGTGTAGTGTGTAATAATGCGAGTGTAGTCTGTAATAGTGCGAGTGTAGTGTGTAATAGTGCGAGTGTAGTGTGTAATAGTGCGAGTGTTGTGTGTAATAGTGCGAGTGTAGTGTGTAATAGTGCGAGTGTAGTGTGTAATAGTGCGAGTGTACTGTGTAATAGTGCGAGTGTAGTGTGTCATAGTGCGAGTGTATGTGTAATAGTGCGAGTGTAGTGTGTAATAGTGCGAGTGTAGTGTGTAATAGTGCGAGTGTAGTGTGCCATAGTGCGAGTGTAGTGTGCCATAGTGCGAGTGTATGTGTAATAGTGCGAGTGTAGTGTGTAATAGTGCGAGTGTAGTGTGTAATAATGCGAGTGTAGTCTGTAATAGTGCGAGTGTAGTGTGTAATAGTGCGAGTGTAGTGTGTAATAGTGCGAGTGTTGTGTGTAATAGTGCGAGTGTAGTGTGTAATAGTGCGAATGTAATGTGTAATAATGCGAGTGTAGTCTGTAATAGTGCGAGTGTAGTGTGTAATAGTGCGAGTGTAGTGTGTAATAGTGCGAGTGTTGTGTGTAATAGTGCGAGTGTAGTGTGTAATAGTGCGAGTGTAGTGTGTAATAGTGCGAGTGTACTGTGTAATAGTGCGAGTGTAGTGTGTCATAGTGCGAGTGTAGTGTGTAATAGTGCGAGTGTAGTGTGTCATAGTGCGAGTGTATGTGTAATAGTGCGAGTGTATGTGTAATAGTGCGAGTGTAGTGTGTAATAGTGTGAGTGTAGTGTGCCATAGTGCGAGTGTAGTGTGTAATAGTGCGAGTGTAGTGTGTAATAGTGCGAGTGTAGTGTGTCATAGTGCGAGTGTAGTGTGTAATAGTGCGAGTGTAGTGTGTAATAGTGCGTAATAGTGCGAGTGTAGTGTGTCATAGTGCGAGTGTAGTGTGTCATAGTGCGAGTGTAGTGTGTCATAGTGCGAGTGTATGTGTAATAGTGCGAGTGTATGTGTAATAGTGCGAGTGTAGTGTGTAATAGTGCGAGTGTAGTGTGTAATAGTGCGAGTGTAGTGTGCCATAGTGCGAGTGTAGTGTGCCATAGTGCGAGTGTATGTGTAATAGTGTGAGTGTAGTGTGTAATAATGCGAGTGTAGTCTGTAATAGTGCGAGTGTAGTGTGTAATAGTGCGAGTGTTGTGTGTAATAGTGCGAGTGTAGTGTGTAATAGTGCGAGTGTAGTGTGTAATAGTGCGAGTGTAGTGTGTAATAGTGCGAGTGTACTGTGTAATAGTGCGAGTGTAGTGTGTCATAGTGCGAGTGTAGTGTGTAATACTGCGAGTGTAGTGTGTCAGTGTAGTGTGTAATAGTGCAAGTGTAGTGTGTCAGTGTAGTGTGTCATAGTGCGAGTGTAGTGTGTAATAGTGCGAGTGTATGTGTAATAGTGCGAGTGTAGTGTGTAATAGTGCGAGTGTAGTGTGTCATAGTGCGAGTGTAGTGTGTCAGTGTAGTGTGTCATAGTGCGAGTGTAGTGTGTCATAGTGCGAGTGTAGTGTGTCATAGTGCGAGTGTAGTGTGTCAGTGTTGTGTGTCATAGTGCGAGTGTAGTGTGTCATAGTGCGAGTGTAGTGTGTCATAGTGCGAGTGTATGTGTAATAGTGCGAGTGTATGTGTAATAGTGCAAGTGTAGTGTGTAATAGTGCGAGTGTAGTGTGTAATAGTGCGAGTGTAGTGTGCCATAGTGCGAGTGTATGTGTAATAGTGCGAGTGTAGTGTGTAATAATGCGAGTGTAGTCTGTAATAGTGCGAGTGTAGTGTGTAATAGTGCGAGTGTAGTGTGTAATAGTGCGAGTGTTGTGTGTAATAGTGCGAGTGTAGTGTGTAATAGTGCGAGTGTAGTGTGTAATAGTGCGAGTGTACTGTGTAATAGTGCGAGTGTAGTGTGTCATAGTGCGAGTGTAGTGTGTAATAGTGCGAGTGTAGTGTGTCAGTGTAGTGTGTAATAGTGCAAGTGTAGTGTGTAATAGTGCGAGTGTAGTGTGTAATAGTGCGAGTGTAGTGTGTAATAGTGCGAGTGTAGTGTGTCATAGTGCGATTGTAGTGTGTCATAGTGCGAGTGTAGTGTGTAATAGTGCGAGTGTAGTGTGTCAGTGTAGTGTGTAATAGTGCGAGTGTAGTGTGCCATAGTGTGAGTGTAGTGTGCCATAGTGCGAGTGTATGTGTAATAGTGTGAGTGTAGTGTGTAATAATGCGAGTGTAGTCTGTAATAGTGCGAGTGTAGTGTGTAATAGTGCGAGTGTTGTGTGTAATAGTGCGAGTGTAGTGTGTAATAGTGCGAGTGTAGTGTGTAATAGTGCGAGTGTACTGTGTAATAGTGCGAGTGTAGTGTGTCATAGTGCGAGTGTAGTGTGTAATAGTGCGAGTGTAGTGTGTCAGTGTAGTGTGTAATAGTGCAAGTGTAGTGTGTCAGTGTAGTGTGTCATAGTGCGAGTGTAGTGTGTGTAGTG
Source organism: Leuciscus leuciscus (assembly GCF_965113295.1). NCBI lineage: Eukaryota > Metazoa > Chordata > Actinopteri > Cypriniformes > Leuciscidae > Leuciscus > Leuciscus leuciscus. The sequence continues at coordinate 854,376 of NC_138724.1, read as the reverse complement.
TGTAATAGTGCGAGTGTAGTGTGTAATAGTGCGAGTGTAGTGTGTCATAGTGCGAGTGTAGTGTGTCAGTGTAGTGTGTCATAGTGCGAGTGTAGTGTGTCATAGTGCGAGTGTAGTGTGTCATAGTGCGAGTGTAGTGTGTCAGTGTTGTGTGTCATAGTGCGAGTGTAGTGTGTCATAGTGCGAGTGTAGTGTGTCATAGTGCGAGTGTATGTGTAATAGTGCGAGTGTATGTGTAATAGTGCAAGTGTAGTGTGTAATAATGCGAGTGTAGTCTGTAATAGTGCGAGTGTAGTGTGTAATAGTGCGAGTGTAGTGTGTAATAGTGCGAGTGTTGTGTGTAATAGTGCGAGTGTAGTGTGTAATAGTGCGAGTGTAGTGTGTAATAGTGCGAGTGTAGTGTGTAATAGTGCGAGTGTAGTGTGTAATAGTGCGAGTGTACTGTGTCATAGTGCGAGTGTAGTGTGTCATAGTGCGAGTGTAGTGTGTCATAGTGCGAGTGTAGTGTGTCATAGTGCGAGTGTATGTGTAATAGTGCGAGTGTATGTGTAATAGTGCGAGTGTAGTGTGTAATAGTGCGAGTGTAATGTGTAATAGTGCGAGTGTAGTGTGCCATAGTGCGAGTGTAGTGTGCCATAGTGCGAGTGTATGTGTAATAGTGCGAGTGTAGTGTGTAATAGTGCGAGTGTATGTGTAATAGTGCGAATGTAATGTGTAATAATGCGAGTGTAGTCTGTAATAGTGCGAGTGTAGTGTGTAATAGTGCGAGTGTAGTGTGTAATAGTGCGAGTGTTGTGTGTAATAGTGCGAGTGTAGTGTGTAATAGTGCGAGTGTAGTGTGTAATAGTGCGAGTGTACTGTGTAATAGTGCGAGTGTAGTGTGTCATAGTGCGAGTGTAGTGTGTAATAGTGCGAGTGTAGTGTGTCAGTTTAGTGTGTAATAGTGCAAGTGTAGTGTGTAATAGTGCGAGTTTAGTATGTAATAGTGCGAGTGTAGTGTGTAATAGTGCGAGTGTAGTGTGTCATAGTGCGATTGTAGTGTGTCATAGTGCGAGTGTAGTGTGTAATAGTGCGAGTGTAGTGTGTCAGTGTAGTGTGTAATAGTGCGAGTGTAGTGTGTAATAGTGCGAGTGTAGTGTGTCATAGTGCGAGTGTATGTGTAATAGTGCGAGTGTATGTGTAATAGTGCGAGTGTAGTGTGTAATAGTGCGAGTGTAGTGTGTAATAGTGTGAGTGTAGTGTGCCATAGTGCGAGTGTAGTGTGTAATAGTGCGAGTGTAGTGTGTCATAGTGCGAGTGTAGTGTGTAATAGTGCGAGTGTAGTGTGTAATAGTGCGTAATAGTGCGAGTGTAGTGTGTCATAGTGCGAGTGTAGTGTGTCATAGTGCGAGTGTAGTGTGTCATAGTGCGAGTGTATGTGTAATAGTGCGAGTGTATGTGTAATAGTGCGAGTGTAGTGTGTAATAGTGCGAGTGTAGTGTGTAATAGTGCGAGTGTAGTGTGCCATAGTGCGAGTGTAGTGTGCCATAGTGCGAGTGTATGTGTAATAGTGTGAGTGTAGTGTGTAATAATGCGAGTGTAGTCTGTAATAGTGCGAGTGTAGTGTGTAATAGTGCGAGTGTTGTGTGTAATAGTGCGAGTGTAGTGTGTAATAGTGCGAGTGTAGTGTGTAATAGTGCGAGTGTAGTGTGTAATAGTGCGAGTGTACTGTGTAATAGTGCGAGTGTAGTGTGTCATAGTGCGAGTGTAGTGTGTAATACTGCGAGTGTAGTGTGTCAGTGTAGTGTGTAATAGTGCAAGTGTAGTGTGTCAGTGTAGTGTGTCATAGTGCGAGTGTAGTGTGTCAGTGTTGTGTGTCATAGTGCGAGTGTAGTGTGTCATAGTGCGAGTGTAGTGTGTCATAGTGCGAGTGTATGTGTAATAGTGCGAGTGTATGTGTAATAGTGCAAGTGTAGTGTGTAATAGTGCGAGTGTAGTGTGTAATAGTGCGAGTGTAGTGTGCCATAGTGCGAGTGTATGTGTAATAGTGCGAGTGTAGTGTGTAATAATGCGAGTGTAGTCTGTAATAGTGCGAGTGTAGTGTGTAATAGTGCGAGTGTAGTGTGTAATAGTGCGAGTGTTGTGTGTAATAGTGCGAGTGTAGTGTGTAATAGTGCGAGTGTAGTGTGTAATAATGCGAGTGTAGTCTGTAATAGTGCGAGTGTAGTGTGTAATAGTGCGAGTGTAGTGTGTAATAGTGCGAGTGTTGTGTGTAATAGTGCGAGTGTAGTGTGTAATAGTGCGAGTGTAGTGTGTAATAGTGCGAGTGTACTGTGTAATAGTGCGAGTGTAGTGTGTCATAGTGCGAGTGTAGTGTGTAATAGTGCGAGTGTAGTGTGTCAGTGTAGTGTGTAATAGTGCAAGTGTAGTGTGTAATAGTGCGAGTGTAGTGTGTAATAGTGCGAGTGTAGTGTGTAATAGTGCGAGTGTAGTGTGTCATAGTGCGATTGTAGTGTGTCATAGTGCGAGTGTAGTGTGTAATAGTGCGAGTGTAGTGTGTCAGTGTAGTGTGTAATAGTGCGAGTGTAGTGTGCCATAGTGCGAGTGTAGTGTGCCATAGTGCGAGTGTATGTGTAATAGTGTGAGTGTAGTGTGTAATAATGCGAGTGTAGTCTGTAATAGTGCGAGTGTAGTGTGTAATAGTGCGAGTGTTGTGTGTAATAGTGCGAGTGTAGTGTGTAATAGTGCGAGTGTAGTGTGTAATAGTGCGAGTGTAGTGTGTAATAGTGCGAGTGTACTGTGTAATAGTGCGAGTGTAGTGTGTCATAGTGCGAGTGTAGTGTGTAATAGTGCGAGTGTAGTGTGTCAGTGTAGTGTGTAATAGTGCAAGTGTAGTGTGTCAGTGTAGTGTGTCATAGTGCGAGTGTAGTGTGTAATAGTGCGAGTGTATGTGTAATAGTGCGAGTGTAGTGTGTAATAGTGCGAGTGTAGTGTGTCATAGTGCGAGTGTAGTGTGTCAGTGTAGTGTGTCATAGTGCGAGTGTAGTGTGTCATAGTGCGAGTGTAGTGTGTCAGTGTTGTGTGTCATAGTGCGAGTGTAGTGTGTCATAGTGCGAGTGTAGTGTGTCATAGTGCGAGTGTATGTGTAATAGTGCGAGTGTATGTGTAATAGTGCAAGTGTAGTGTGTAATAATGCGAGTGTAGTCTGTAATAGTGCGAGTGTAGTGTGTAATAGTGCGAGTGTAGTGTGTAATAGTGCGAGTGTTGTGTGTAATAGTGCGAATGTAGTGTGTAATAGTGCGAGTGTAGTGTGTAATAGTGCGAGTGTAGTGTGTAATAGTGCGAGTGTACTGTGTCATAGTGCGAGTGTAGTGTGTCATAGTGCGAGTGTAGTGTGTAATAGTGCGAGTGTAGTGTGTCAGTGTAGTGTGTAATAGTGCAAGTGTAGTGTGTAATAGTGCGAGTGTAGTGTGTAATAGTGCGAGTGTAGTGTGTCATAGTGCGATTGTAGTGTGTCATAGTGCGAGTGTAGTGTGTAATAGTGCGAGTGTAGTGTGTCAGTGTAGTGTGTAATAGTGCGAGTGTAGTGTGTAATAGTGCGAGTGTAGTGTGTCATGATAAGGTTTGAGCTCATTTTGTGACTCTTCTATCGACAGTAAGATCGCACAGCTGACTGGATTCAGAACATTGAAAGGTAAGAAAAAAAATGTGTGATTTATATTTGCTTTGTTTGTTTTACCTCTACCTCCTCATTTTTATTTTAGTAACAATATAGTAATAAAAGGTATTATTAGTTGGCTTATGGATATAAGGCCTATGTTTCATTTTAATGTCTAGTTAAAATAAAGAAATATATCACACTAAATTGAAGATTTTAATCAAACTCCCTAGTGTTATTTTTGCACAATTGCTCAGGGAAAATCACCCCATAGCACCATCTAACGTACAACCAGTATAACCAGTTTGAACGCAGAAAACTTAATAACGTTATACATGTATATAATTGGTTGTATTACAAAATGTTTAGGAATACATTCTGTCATCAGTTACTCAAGTTGTCAAACCGGTCTCATTTTCTTTGTTTGGATGAACACTAAGGAAGACATTTTGACGAATATTTGTAAACCGAGCAGATCTGGGGAACCATTGACTTCCATAGTAGGGAAAAAAATTAAAAAGTGAACGGTGCCCCAGATCTCTTATTAAAATTCTTCAAAGTCAGCAGAACAAAGAAATTATACAAATTATACAGGTTTAGAAATCAGAGTACCGAAAACCTTTATATGCACTGTTTGATTCCTGGTTACAGCCTGTGTGGTCCGGGTCGATTCCTGGTTACGGCCTGTGTGGTCCGGGTCGATTCCTGGTTACGTCCTGTGTGGTCCGTACGGCCTGTGTGGTCCGGGTCGATTCCTGGTTACGGCCTGTGTGGTCCGGGTCGATTCCTGGTTACGGCCTGTGTGGTCCGTACGGCCTGTGTGGTCCGGGTCGATTCCTGGTTACGGCCTGTGTGGTCCGGGTCGATTCCTGGTTACGGCCTGTGTCGTCCGGGTCGATTCCTGGTTACGGCCTGTGTGGTCCGGGTCGATTCCTGGTTACGGCCTGTTTGGTCCGGGTCGATTCCTGGTTACGGCCTGTGTGGTCCGGGTCGATTCCTGGTTATGGCCTGTGTGGTCCGGGTCGATTCCTGGTTACGGCCTGTGTGGTCCGGGTCGATTCCTGGTTACGTCCTGTGTGGTCCGTACGGCCTGTGTGGTCCGGGTCGATTCCTGGTTACGGCCTGTGTGGTCCGGGTCGATTCCTGGTTACGGCCTGTGTGGTCTGGGTCGATTCCTGGTTACGGCCTGTGTCATCCGGTTTGATTCCTGGTTACGGCCTGTGTGGTCCGGGTCGATTCCTGGTTACGGCCTGTGTCGATTCCTGGTTACGGCCTGTGTGGTCCGGGTCGATTCCTGGTTACGGCCTGTGTGGTCCGGGTCGATTCCTAGTTACAGCCTGTGTCGTCCGGTTTGATTCGATCATGCAGGTTTGCACTGCACAACATCAGGAAGATCAGTCCTTTCCTAACTGAGCATGCAACACAACTTCTCGTCCAGGCCCTGGTCATTACTAGGCTTGACTACTGCAATGCTCTTCTGGCTGGACTTCCATCATGTGCAACTAAACCTCTACAAATGATTCAGAACGCTGCAGCTCGTCTTGTCTTCAACGAGCCCAAGAGGGCCCACGTCACTCCTTTGTTCATCTCACTGCACTGGCTACCTCTCTCTGCTCGCATCAAGTTACGGCCTGTGTCGTCCGGTTTGATTCCTGGTTACGGCCTGTGTGGTCCGGGTCGATTCCTGGTTACGGCCTGTGTGGTCCGGGTCGATTCCTGGTTACGGCCTGTGTGGTCCTGGTCGATTCCTGGTTACAGCCTGAGTCGTCCGGTTTGTTTCGATCATGCAGGTTTGCACTGCACAACATCAGGAAGATCAGGCCTTTCCTAACTGAGCATGCAACACAACTTCTCGTCCAGGCCCTGGTCATTACTAGGCTTGACTACTGCAATGCTCTTCTGGCTGGACTTCCATCATGTGCAATCATGACATCTACTGAGGATAACAGAGGACATTATATCTGTGAAGACCTCAGGAGGACTACACTCCACTAACAGCATTACCAGCTCCACTTACTGACCTGACTCTACTTCTGTCTCGCGTCTACAGAAGCTCTCACTGAGAACTAACAGAGTGGTGATGGTGATGATTTATTGTTTCATTAAAGTTACCATGATGGAGATCAGCGTTTGCTTTAGTCTGGCTCTTGACCTTTGAATGTATAAATGTTTCTCTGGCTGCTGTAAATGTGTGTTTATAAACCCACTTGTTGAGGCACAAACGCCAAAAGAGAATATAATCCAGTGTTGATGGTAAATCTCACAATTTAGTGACTTGATTCACTGCACTTATCCAGAGCCAGATCTATTATTAGTTTTGTATTATTAATTATAGTAGAGATGTGATACTGTAAGATCCATTTGTTGTGACGATCAGATGTAAAACCTCTGTGGTATCATCACACAGACTCACACAGACTCAGACATCAAGAATCCGCATATGAATCTCAGCGATGGTGACATTAAAAGCTTCCTGTCGCAGTGCATGCTGGGTAGCAGCACAGGTACTCACCCAGACTCCCAGCATGATTACTTCTAGCACCACTGCTGAGGTTTATATGCGGATTCTTCATGTGTGTTTTTGTGCACAAACTGTTAATTCTTTCACTTTATCTGTTTGCCACAAAACTGCTGGCTGTTGTGTTGTAGAATCACAGTTTTAATATAATGAATTAAACTAATAATCAACTAATAAACTAATCACCTGCTTCACGAAAGAAAGTTCTTAGTTTGACATTACTTTTCAGCTGTTGTCTATGGAGCAAATGACATGAATATTGTGTGTATGTGTGAAAAACAACATGATTACAGAGGCATAAAACTAGCTAGCGCCAACTAGAGGCCGATTTCTCTCAAAATTCTTACAGACTCCAGAACCACGAGTCGAACATGCTCACTGGGTTTCGTTCTGATCCGCCTCCGGTAACCTCGTCTCATAGCTACTCAAGTTTCATCGGCGGCCATGCCCGGCGCCTCGTACAAACACAGCGCTGCCCATTTTCAAGTATTTTGGGCTAATGGTTGGGTGGTTATAGACATTTTATATTTTTTGGTGCCACCAAGTGGCCAATCATCACGATTTTTTACAAGTACCCTCAGACTGAGCTCATACACATGTGTCCCGAGTTCGGTGAAAATATCTAGTTCCTTTATGAGTTACATTTTTGTAAATATGGCCGCTGACATGTAGAACATTTTGGCACCCCCTAGCGACCGCGCAGTGATTTTTTATTTTGATAATTATTGACAATCAGACTCCAGAGAATCTTGCTGCACTGGTTTGGTTCCGGTCGGGCCAAAAGCCAAGGAGTCGTTCGCAAAAGTAGGTTTTTCACAAGATCCAAAATTACTCAAAATTTCCCAATTTCCCATTACTCCAAAAAAATTGTATGTACCGATTAGACCTTGAGCCAAGGATTCGAACGATATAAGACACTTGAGCCTCCGCCTAATGGTGCGTTCACACCAGACGCGAATAGCGGATCAGGCGCGAGTGATTTCAATGTTAAGTCAATGCAAAGACGCGTTACGCACGTAAAAAATTCCTGCGGCGCGAATGAGGCGTAGAGCGCGGCACGGTAGACGCGAATACGCCTCATTCGCGCGTCAAGTTCGAGTTCTTCGAATGGCGTGAATTGAGCATCTGGCGCGTAAAGCGCGAATGATTTTATGTAGTGCTTTTTGTGCATTCACACGTTTGACGCGAATTCGCGTCTGCCGCCCGAGTTGAAAAATCTGAACTTCTGCGTCAATTCGCGCCGCGTTAACCAATCAGGAGCCTGCTTGCTGCTGTCACGTGGTGAAGTAAAAACAAAGTAAATCTTTTATCACATAAAAACTTGATTTCAATATATGAGACATATTCATTTTGTATTGAATGCTATTTATTCCATATCTAAATCCAGATTATATGAAACATTATTATTCTAATGTAAAGACAACCAATTTTAGTGTATAAGAACATATGTGAGAAAGAAAGAAAAAAAATCAGATGGCTCCATGGAAGAAAATCCATGGAAGATGGCTCCATTTATCATCAATACAAAAATAAATTACAGATTATGTGGGCGAGGGTGATCCTCGCTCCGATGCGGGACAACAGGTCATCAAACTGGGCGCGGGACAGGCGGAAGCACCGCTGATAGCGGCTGTCATCCAGGGGCAGCTCCTGGAGAAAATGGTGAAACTCGCCAAACTGGGTTCGCCTCCACGGGTTTCGAAACTTTTGAAACTTTCGCCTCTGATGCGCGTAACGCACGTAAATTTCGCTTCAAACTTTTGTTTTTACGCGCGTCAATTTCGCTCTTGATGCGCGAATTAACACAAAGTGGTCAAGCATATAACTAGACGCGGCAGGCGCGAATTTGACGTGCTATTCGCGTCCGGTGTGAACGCACAGTAACGGTTGAGGAGTTATGAGCCGTTTCGTACTTTTGAGAAAATTACAAATGAATAAAAAAAAAATATATTTTTTATATATATAAAACACCGACACTGGTCAGGATATAAAACACCGACACTGGTCAGGCGTGAGAAAACTCAACTGCAGTTGCCACCGTTCACCTGAAGAGGGCAGCACTGAGACGTTCACCTGAAGAGGGCAGCACTCAGACGTTCACCTGAAGAGGGCAGCACTGAAGAGGGCAGCACTGAGATGTTCACCTGAAGAGGGCAGCACTCAGACATTCACCTGAAGAGGGCAGCACTGAGACGTTCACCTGAAGAGGGCAGCACTGAGACGTTCACCTGAAGAGGGAAGCACTCAGACGTTCACCTGAAGAGGGCAGCACTGAGATGTTCACCTGAAGAGGGCAGCACTGAGACGTTCACCTGAAGAGGGCAGCACTGAGACGTTCACCCTGAAGAGGGCAGCACTGAGACGTTCACCTGAAGAGGGCAGCACTGAGACGTTCACCCTGAAGAGGGCAGCACTGAGACGTTCACCTGAAGAGGGCAGCACTCAGACGTTCACCTGAAGAGGGCAGCACTCAGACGTTCACCTGAAGAGGGCAGCACTGAGACGTTCACCCTGAAGAGGGCAGCACTGAGACGTTCACCTGAAGAGGGCAGCACTGAGACGTTCACCCTGAAGAGGGCAGCACTAAGACGTTCACCTGAAGAGGGCAGCACTCAGACGTTCACCTGAAGAGGGCAGCACTCAGACGTTCACCTGAAGAGGGCAGCACTGAGACGTTCACCCTGAAGAGGGCAGCACTGAGACTTTCACCTGAAGAGGGCAGCACTGAGATGTTCACCCTGAAGAGGGCAGCACTCAGACGTTCACCTGAAGAGGACAGCACTGAGACGTTCACCTGAAGAGGACAGCACTGAGACGTTCACCCTGAAGAGGGCAGCACTGAGACGTTCACCTGAAGAGGGCAGCACTCAGACGTTCACCTGAAGAGGGCAGCACTGAGAGGTTCACCTGAAGAGGGCAGCACTGAGACGTTCACCTGAAGAGGGCAGCACTCAGACGTTCACCTGAAGAGGGCAGCACTCAGACGTTCACCTGAAGAGGGCAGCACTGAGAGGTTCACCTGAAGAGGGCAGCACTCAGACGTTCACCTGAAGAGGGCAGCACTCAGACGTTCACCTGAAGAGGGCAGCACTCAGACGTTCACCTGAAGAGGGCAGCACTCAGACGTTCACCTGAAGAGGGCAGCACTCAGACGTTCACCTGAAGAGGGCAGCACTGAGAGGTTCACCTGAAGAGGGCAGCACTCAGACGTTCACCTGAAGAGGGCAGCACTGAGACGTTCACCTGAAGAGGGCAGCACTCAGACGTTCACCTGAAGAGGGCAGCACTCAGACGTTCACCTGAAGAGGGCAGCACTCAGACGTTCACCTGAAGAGGGCAGCACTCAGACGTTCACCTGAAGAGGGCAGCACTCAGACGTTCACCTGAAGAGGGCAGCACTGAGAGGTTCACCTGAAGAGGGCAGCACTGAGACGTTCACCTGAAGAGGGCAGCACTGAGAGGTTCACCTGAAGAGGGCAGCACTCAGATGGTTTTACACCATATATTGTAGAATTAAAACACTTTGGCCTGGTTTCACAGACAGGGCTTAGATTAAGCCAGGATTAACACTTTGTTCAATTAGGATATTTAAGAAGCTTTTATAAACGTGCCTTAGAAAAAACATTACTGATCTGAATCTTGAAACAAAACAATGGCAGTGATATATTTTAAGATAAATCAGTGCGAGTTGCTTTCAGTTAAAACAGCTCAAACATGCATTTTAGTCTGGGACTAGACTTAAGCCTTGTCCGTGAAACCGGTCATTTATACCCAAATGTAAAAAAAGTTATTCGAATCAATGATCAGCACTAATAAAGCCCCATTCTTACAGATCATTAACTAAAAAAAAGTTTAGTTACCCTTTAAACATATTATTATTTTATTGTAAAGTGTTACCTATACTTAATCACACAAATAAAATAAATTGGTATTACATTCATGTGTTGTGTTCCCCTGGCCGACTCCCAGTGCGGTCAAGACTGGCGTCCAGTGTGGCCCTTTACTGACTAAGGTTAATAAATGCTATAGAAGTATTTGTTCATTGTTAGTTCATGTTAACTACTAAAACCTTATTGTAAAGTGTTTATATTACAGATTTGTTATGATCCCTGTCACATAAGACATCTCCTGCTACCTCAGATATGTTAAGCTCTGATTAGTTTATCTCCTGTAAGATGCGCACTGAACATGCTGGAGAACAGAGTGCTTCTCCCTGACGGAGATGTGGTGTGTTGTGGTAGTGCTCCTCTCTCACCAGCAGATGGCACTGGATCACAGCTCTGGATGCCACTGAAATATTGATCTCACAGTATATGTTTATTCAGAGCCTTTATTCAATTAATTTAAATGAATGAGCCTAATGTAGATGCAAGTGCAGATATCAGAGGCTCCAGATGAGAGTGAGTTTGGTGAACGGAGCACTTAGTGGCTAAAGAATGACGTCACAGTCGATCTTCAGACATTATCAGTGCGCAAGAGCTGTGGGACGGATGCTGATTGGCTGACGGGTGCCCTTCTGTGCTCTGATTGGCCAGTGGGAGATCATTAAACACCTACACAGATAACACTCAACTCCTCATGGTGAATATATAAGGGCTTGACCACTGAAGCCACACACAGTAGTATCCAGGTGGTCTTCAAGTTCAGAGAGTCAACATTTCTACCGAACAGCAACACAAGGTGAGGTAAGACCATAACAGACACTTTTTGTTGGATTGAGATCTTTGTGGGTTTGGAAAGGGATGCCTTTCATTACTCTAATGGGTTTAGGCTTCACAGAGGACGCTATAGTCAGTGTGTTTCTGTCCCAGGGTATACCATGTTCATGCTGAAGATCTCTGCCCTGCTAGTCGCGTACGCCGCAGTGGTGCTGCAGATGTCCAGCTCGAGCGCCGCCCCGGCCAGGTAAACCTCACTCCTCATGTTGAGTCCACAGGTGGGCTGTTCTGCATCACTGTTTGCTGTGTGTCCTCAGACCCGCTTCAGAGTCTCTGACAGACAGATTTGCGCTCATGGACTACGAGGCACGGAGATTATTGAGCGCTATAGTCAGAAACGTGGTGCAGATGACGGCGGAGGAGCTGGAGCCCACAAGTGATGACAGCAGGTACGAGCTCCACAGGTCTGCGCTGGTTATCCTGAGAAGGGAAAGAGTGTGTTTATATGAAACGGCCGACCGACTCCTGTTTTCACTCTGCGAGAGGCAGTAGATCCAGTTAGTCAAGTGAGGAGCCGTGGAGATTAGTGTGAAGTTCCTCTGGCCGGATGAGGTGCACATCTCCTCCTCTCAGTGATGAACCCTGTGTGCGTGTCCTAGCATGTCATGCTAACCCTAATGACTGCATGTTCTCCCACCTGAGCATGTTCTCTCTCTAACCTGACGCATGTGTGAGCACTAACAGGCGCTGCATGTGTGTGTGATACGCCTGTCTGCATGTGTGTTTCTGTTCAGCCAGGGCAGATTCCTGTCCAAGCGCTGCTCCAATCTCAGCACCTGTGTGCTGGGAAAACTGTCCCAGGAGCTGCACAAATTGCAAACGTTCCCGCAGACGGACGTGGGCGCCGGGACGCCCGGCAAGAAGCGCAGCCTGCTCGAGGGCAACCAGTTCCCCAGCTACGAGGAAACCTTTACCGCCATCTAACCCTACCCCCCCGCTGCATGCGGATCCTGCTTGACTGACCGCACACACACGCCTGGTTGCATCGGGCTTCTCCTTCTTTATTTCTTTATTTCTTTCTTTCTTTGGCAGAGAAAGGCATGTTGAGACTTAGATTGAATTTCTTCCACAAGGAGTCGTTTTTATGCACTTCGCACATGCCTCTGAATAACTGAGTAAATGTATTTTAAAGGTAACTGATGATAATCAAATATATATATAAAAAAAGAGAAGTACTTTCATGTGTTTAAGTTCAATAAAGGTATTTTTATATCAGGAACTCTAGTTTTGTCAAGTTATTAGTTACATATTGAATTGTTAAACTGCCTCTACAAAAACATCAAGATTTCTGCAGGTAAGATGACATCTGTGACTGTGATCAAATCATCAGACTGATAATTCCATACATATTTAATATTATAGATGAGTAATGCATGAATGTACTGAGTGCTGTGTGTGCGTGTCCCTGTGCTGATGCTGGATGCTCTGTGTTGCTCAGCGGGACCGCGCAGAAGCGCGCGTGTAACACGGCCACGTGCGTGACTCACCGGCTGGCGGACTCCCTGAGCCGGACTGGGGGAATGGGCAGATCTGGGTTCATCAGGACCGATGTGGGACCCGACGCGTTCGGCCGCAGGAGGAGGACCGATGTGGGACCCGACGGGGGAATGGGCAGATCTGGGTTCATCAGGACCGATGTGGGAACCGACGCGTTCGGCCGCAGGAGGAGGAGGAGGAGCTGAGCGCGCGAGCGGGGTACGAGCGCGCCCCCGAGACTCTGTGCTGTGTGTGTGTGTGTTTGTGTTTCACGAGCGTGCGCGAGACTCTGTGCTGTGTGTGTGTGTGTGTGTGTGTGTGTGTGTGTGTGTGTGTGTGTTTCACGAGCGCCCGCGAGACTCTGTGCTGTGTGTGTGCGTGTGTGTGTGTGTGTGTGTGTGTGTGTGTGTGTTTCACGAGCGCGCGAGAGACTCTGTGCTGTGTGTGTGTGTGTGTGTGTGTGTGTGAGAGAGAGAGAGTTTCTGACCGTGTCTTCTCTGTTCCACAGGTGATCTGGACTAGAAACACACACACACCTGCTGAAGAGCAACTCTCGGAACAACACCGACTCTTAAACACGCACTAAGCACTTGTGTTATCCATATGTACTGACAGAGTGTCTAAAACACAGAGAAATCTATAGATTTTTATATGAAATAAATCAGATTCATAAAGACATTGTGTGTTTATTCTGCATCTGTGTGTGGACAGATAATCCCTTCATGTTACTGGCATCCACACCTTCAGCATCCAGGGGGCGTTTCCCTTCCTCAAAGGTTCTTTACAGTGGAAACTGGTTCTTTAAGATTATTAAAATGTTCTTCACACTAAAGAAAAGTTGTTCTTTCAGAACTGATCTCTCTGGGGAACCAAAATGCTTCTTCAAAACACCCTTTTGCAGCCTTTATCTTTAGAAGCGAAGGTTGTGATAATGAATGTAAGGTTAGTGATTGTTGTGAGCTTGTGAGCGGGTGAGATGTGTTTGCTTTAGAGAAGTGTTGGACCTGCAGAACCGGCTCCAGCTCATGTTAGATCAGCTCATCTGCAGGCTTTACTCAGTCTCCATGAGGCTCATTATAACCCTGAGACTACACGATGATATAGATATAGACAATACGCCTCGATGTGGTTTTAAAATGCATCAAATACATCCGATCGAGTCAGTTCCAGTTCATTCACTCAAACTCCAGAAAGTTCTGTGCCGTCACTGTCCAACAGGAGGCAGAGCGAGTCTCATGTCAAAAGCCTGTTTTACTCAGAAGAATGAATTATAAGTTTATTATATAAATGGTTATGATTGTACTGTCCCTCCAGCTCATCCTCGATAACGCCGTGTGCAGCGATCTGAGGAGACGTGTGTGTTCACCTCATGTGATTCTGTTGTTCAGGTGTTGCTGTGTCTCTCTGGGAGTTATGCTCCTGTTTCTCCTCTGAACAGAGGAACCGTTCCTGAAGGAGACGTTTTTCTAAAGCATCAATAAAATATTATTTTCTCCATGTTTCCAATGTCTCTTTTCTTCAGTGATACTATATAAAACTAAATGACACTTTTCTGATGATATTCACTTTCTTTATTGCACATCGGAGATAAACATCATTAACACATCACATGACGTGATCTCTAGACCAGACTCAAGTCTCCGGCGTTATCCGCAGTTCACATGTTCACAGCAGAACTGCTCACACAATACCTATTTTTATATCAAAGTTTACATCATTTTTATTTGATCTGGCTTATAATTCATGAGTTAAATCTGTCTTTTTCTGCTTTGTTGTTTACTCGTGTCTTTCTTTGTCTGTGTTTTATGTAATGGTCCGGCACATTGCTCAACTGCAGTTGTTTTTAATCATGCTTTATTAATAAATTGCAATGAAAGCACAGGCTGCTTCATTCACTTCTGTTCTTGTGCTTCATGCACATTTACTGGAAGCACATTATATAACCCCAAATTATAGGCATTATTTCAAAGAAATCATTTTCCACAAGTTGTTTTTACGGTCTCCATGCAATCCAGTGGGATGAACTCAGCGGTGGAGAACTCTTGCGGTGTCTGCATGGAAAGAGTTTTGAACCCCTCTCAGAGATGTTCGAGCTCGTGATAGTGAACAGCTGTTTGTCATTTACTCGCTGCTGATGAACAGAAAGCCTGAGCGAGGACAGAGAGTCGGCCAGTAAACTCACTTCAGTCCCAGTTACTCTTCCCAGTTTCAGGATCCAGTTCTGAACCAGTTCCAGGGAAATGGACTGTGCGTTCCTCAGCATGTCTTTTGTTTTCATAGGCTTTTTTTCCCTCCCTTCCATGGCTGATTTTTCCACAGAGTAGAAATCAGATACCCTGAACGTCTAATGGTAAACGTCTAGGAATAACCGAACCCAGACGGCTCCTCCCAAACTCTCCCTTCTTTGGATATTTGAAGGAAAAAACACAGTCTCCTGTCACATAAAGCAGTTTTTTCTTCTTTCCCATGGCTCCCGCTCTCCCTCTCGTTCCTCCCCTCTTCCACATCTGGATTCCAGGCCCACATTTATTTATGCGACTCCAGTTGTTTTTCAGGGAGTTTAAAGAGCTGGTGTTGGCAGCTGTGCTGATCTGATGAAGTCTGCAATTACAGCTCTCCATAGCCGGCCACTGATTACATGTGTGACCACAGAATGTGTTGAGGAGAGCTCATGTGCAGACAGAGACAGAAATAGCCCGTTCGCGTCGGCTTGGACCGCGGCCCAGCAGAGAGACTGACTGACGGAGAGATGTGGGTCTGCTCACTCCAGGCTCCAGCGGCGGACTCACACACACACACTCGCAGCGTAAGTGTTGCTCATCCAGCTCTTTAACGGGTCACCAGCATCATCAGCGCACGGACACATGGGTAACTCATTAGTTTGAGATGTGGCAGGACGGTTGAGAAGGAGCTGTGGATCTCTGAATCCTCCTGTCTTGAGGTAATCGTGCTCTACAGACGCTTCTGGTGAAGGTCGGCCTCGTAAATTAGGCATCTGTCGAAAGCTTAAACTCTCAAAACTCTTCCTTTTGAAATTGGACATTGCATTATCATGGAGACGGTACTGTAAATCCTTTTCTCAGTTTTTGTGATACGTGGTTAAAACGTATGCTTTGACTTTATAACAGCTTCTACATTATTTTGTCAAATGTATGTGTAAAATAAAATGTGTTTAGTTTTACAGCAAACCAAAAGTTCTAACCCTGCTTTGACTTTAGCAGTAATCCGAGAGTTTCTTTAAAGAGAGTCCAGCACAGTGATGAACTACAGCCAGTGTGATCAGAGAGCGGGGCAGTAACAGGTTAACTACAGGTTACGGGTGTGTTTTAGCACTAATAACAGTGTTTCATGAGCATAGATGAGCGAGGGATTCTCGGGGATTCTGTTACTCCGCTCAAAGACTCTTTGTTTGGCCCAGGCTGGGTCGCAGTCAGCAGTTTCTCAAAACCCAAAGTCAATTCCTCTTTTGCGGCTTGAAAAACGTCTTCATAAGCAGTTTCGTTCAGGACAGCCTGGTCTGCGTTTGAGTCTAAGAGCTCAGTTTCGTTCAGGACAGCCTGGTCTGCGTTTACACTGTTGGAGCTGAAGCAGAAACTGGTTCAGGAGGTCAGAGAGTGTCTGAATCAGCAGTGAGACTTCAGTCAGGTCGTGTGTGTTGAGAGAGTTAAAGTTAATACAGGTAAGCTGTTACAGCCTGGTCTCATTGTTAATGTGTGGGTATTAAAGGGTTATTTCACCCAAAAATGTAAAATTCTGACATTAATTACTCTCCCTCAAGTCGTTCCAAACCCGTAAGAATGAATCTGAGAGTTTTCTGTCCCTCCATAGACAGTCTACACAACTACCACTTTCAAGCCCCAGAAAGGTAGTAAAGACATCATTAAAGTAATCATAATGTGTCTCCGGTGGTTTAAAGGGAAAATTCTGTCATCATTTTCAAGTCAAGTCAAGTCACCTTCATTTATATAGCACTTTTAACAATATAGATTGTTTCAAAGCAGCTTCACAGTGATAATAGGAGATTACAGTAACAGAGATTGTTTAGGCTTTACAGCAGCTCTAGAATAAAGTTATTGTCCAGATAAAGTTAGTTTTGATTGATTCACTTCCGTTGCAAAGATCATTAGTTATTAACTTAGGGGCCGCTAACACACACCGTTCTCACAGAAATCTCTTAATGCGCTCCGGCCGCTCTTCCACACAACAACAGTGTTTGGTCCAAGCTGCAGGCGTTGAATAATTTTGAGAAACATTATCATCTCCGCGTCAGCTTCAAAAACACGAATCCGTGAAAACACTGACGGCGTGCACATGCATATCATGTGTTTAGTCTATAGGTATGCGCGTTTGAATATATATGTTTGCAGGCGTGTAGTCTTTATTTACAAATTGATCACACCAAATTACTTGTCTAGCCTTAAAAATTCATAATACAGAATTTTTTTGTCGCTTCCACGCATCCATGCGAACTGGAATTATTTTGACAGCGTTTTATCTGTACAGAGATAAAGAGAAGGGAAAGAGACCTTCACAGAGAAGAGACTAGTGGACACTTCAGCACTGCGCTGTCATTGGGTCCAGGCGCAGGTCCTTCATCAGATCTGGATACGGCCTGGATCCGGCGGACTGCGGTAAACCTCGGGATAAACAGAGAGACTAAAATTAGCGTAGACGCCATTCTTCTTATGATGTAACGAGTACATCAGGATTTATGGGAAGTGTTCCCGGTTCTGGCTGACCTGATCTATGCAGCCTAATTGTTCCGCATTTGTCAATGAGAGCATATGTCGTAATTTAGATATATTTTTAAGATGGAAAAATGCGGTTTTACAGATACTAGAAACATGACATTCAACTGAAAGATTGGTATCAAAGAGCACACCCAGGTTCCTAACCAACGACGAAGACTTGACAGAGCAGCCATCAAGTGTTAGACAGTATTCTAGGTTATTACGTGTTGAAGTTTTTTGTCAAATAATTAGAGTTTAGTAGTTGGAAATTACTAGTCATCCAGTTTTTATATCAGCTATGCATTCCGTTAATTTTGTGAATTGGTAAGTTTCGTCTGAGCGTGAAGAAATATAGAGCTGAGTATCATCAGCATAACAGTGGAAGCTAATTCCATGTTTCCTTATGATATCTCCTAAGGGTAGCATGTACAGAGTGAACAGCAACGGTCCTAGTACTGAGCCTTGTGGTACGCCATACTGAACTTGTGATCGATGAGACATCTCTTCATTTACTGCTACAAACTGATAACGGTCAGATAAGTATGATTTAAACCATGCTAGTGCAATTCCACTAATGCCAACATAATTTTCGAGTCTATTTAAAAGAATGTTGTGGTCGATAGTATCAAATGCAGCACTAAGATCGAGTAACACTAATAGCGAGATACAACCACGATCGGATGATAAGAGCAAATCATTTGTGACTCTAATGAGAGCTGTCTCAGTACTATGGTACGGTCTAAATCCTGACTGGAAATCCTCGCAGATATCATTTCTTTCTAAAAAGGAACACAGTTGTGAGGATACTGCTTTTTCTAGTATCTTTGACAGAAAAGGTAGATTCGAGATCGGCCTGTAATTGACGAAAAGGATCAAGTTGTGTTTTTTTAACAAGCGGTTTAATCATAGCCAGCTTAAAAGTTTAGATAAATCAAATTTAGGTGATTTAACGAGTTTAACGAATTCTTCCTCTCCTATAGCAATGAATGAATCAAATCTTTCCTCAGGGAGACTACATGCGATACTGTAGTAGACGGTTGCTAGCTTCTCTGTCTTCAGCAAGCGCACTGTGTGAAACTGTCTCTGTCTATTTATTGTTGTCTGTCCACAAGCATATATATATACATATCTAGACAAGAGTACGGCAAGCAAACAGCTTTTTGTATTGCGTTCCTCCCAGCCCTCGCTTCATTACGAGTGGGGACACATTTGATTTTCCTGCTGTATGTTTGGGAGTAGAGCTATTGTTACAACCGGTTGCAGAGATGGATGAAGCAGGATCTACGTGCAGCAGTTTTATTAACAAACACACTCAAACTTCACAAAATAATCCCCAAAAAAAACCCAAAGTCAATTCCTCTTTTGCGGCTTGAAAAACGTCTTCATAAGCAGTTTCGTTCAGGACAGCCTGGTCTGCGTTTGAGTCTAAGAGCTCAGTTTCGTTCAGGACAGCCTGGTCTGCGTTTACACTGTTGGAGCTGAAGCAGAAACTGGTTCAGGAGGTCAGAGAGTGTCTGAATCAGCAGTGAGACTTCAGTCAGGTCGTGTGTGTTGAGAGAGTTAAAGTTAATACAGGTAAGCTGTTACAGCCTGGTCTCATTGTTAATGTGTGGGTATTAAAGGGTTATTTCACCCAAAAATGTAAAATTCTGACATTAATTACTCTCCCTCAAGTCGTTCCAAACCCGTAAGAATGAATCTGAGAGTTTTCTGTCCCTCCATAGACAGTCTACACAACTACCACTTTCAAGCCCCAGAAAGGTAGTAAAGACATCATTAAAGTAATCATAATGTGTCTCCGGTGGTTTAAAGGGAAAATTCTGTCATCATTTTCAAGTCAAGTCAAGTCACCTTCATTTATATAGCACTTTTAACAATATAGATTGTTTCAAAGCAGCTTCACAGTGATAATAGGAGATTACAGTAACAGAGATTGTTTAGGCTTTACAGCAGCTCTAGAATAAAGTTATTGTCCAGATAAAGTTAGTTTTGATTGATTCACTTCCGTTGCAAAGATCATTAGTTATTAACTTAGGGGCCGCTAACACACACCGTTCTCACAGAAATCTCTTAATGCGCTCCGGCCGCTCTTCCACACAACAACAGTGTTTGGTCCAAGCTGCAGGCGTTGAATAATTTTGAGAAACATTATCATCTCCGCGTCAGCTTCAAAAACACGAATCCGTGAAAACACTGACGGCGTGCACATGCATATCATGTGTTTAGTCTATAGGTATGCGCGTTTGAATATATATGTTTGCAGGCGTGTAGTCTTTATTTACAAATTGATCACACCAAATTACTTGTCTAGCCTTAAAAATTCATAATACAGAATTTTTTTGTCGCTTCCACGCATCCATGCGAACTGGAATTATTTTGACAGCGTTTTATCTGTACAGAGATAAAGAGAAGGGAAAGAGACCTTCACAGAGAAGAGACTAGTGGACACTTCAGCACTGCGCTGTCATTGGGTCCAGGCGCAGGTCCTTCATCAGATCTGGATACGGCCTGGATCCGGCGGACTGCGGTAAACCTCGGGATAAACAGAGAGACTAAAATTAGCGTAGACGCCATTCTTCTTATGATGTAACGAGTACATCAGGATTTATGGGAAGTGTTCCCGGTTCTGGCTGACCTGATCTATGCAGCCTAATTGTTCCGCATTTGTCAATGAGAGCATATGTCGTAATTTAGATATATTTTTAAGATGGAAAAATGCGGTTTTACAGATACTAGAAACATGACATTCAACTGAAAGATTGGTATCAAAGAGCACACCCAGGTTCCTAACCAACGACGAAGACTTGACAGAGCAGCCATCAAGTGTTAGACAGTATTCTAGGTTATTACGTGTTGAAGTTTTTTGTCAAATAATTAGAGTTTAGTAGTTGGAAATTACTAGTCATCCAGTTTTTATATCAGCTATGCATTCCGTTAATTTTGTGAATTGGTAAGTTTCGTCTGAGCGTGAAGAAATATAGAGCTGAGTATCATCAGCATAACAGTGGAAGCTAATTCCATGTTTCCTTATGATATCTCCTAAGGGTAGCATGTACAGAGTGAACAGCAACGGTCCTAGTACTGAGCCTTGTGGTACGCCATACTGAACTTGTGATCGATGAGACATCTCTTCATTTACTGCTACAAACTGATAACGGTCAGATAAGTATGATTTAAACCATGCTAGTGCAATTCCACTAATGCCAACATAATTTTCGAGTCTATTTAAAAGAATGTTGTGGTCGATAGTATCAAATGCAGCACTAAGATCGAGTAACACTAATAGCGAGATACAACCACGATCGGATGATAAGAGCAAATCATTTGTGACTCTAATGAGAGCTGTCTCAGTACTATGGTACGGTCTAAATCCTGACTGGAAATCCTCGCAGATATCATTTCTTTCTAAAAAGGAACACAGTTGTGAGGATACTGCTTTTTCTAGTATCTTTGACAGAAAAGGTAGATTCGAGATCGGCCTGTAATTGACGAAAAGGATCAAGTTGTGTTTTTTTAACAAGCGGTTTAATCATAGCCAGCTTAAAAGTTTAGATAAATCAAATTTAGGTGATTTAACGAGTTTAACGAATTCTTCCTCTCCTATAGCAATGAATGAATCAAATCTTTCCTCAGGGAGACTACATGCGATACTGTAGTAGACGGTTGCTAGCTTCTCTGTCTTCAGCAAGCGCACTGTGTGAAACTGTCTCTGTCTATTTATTGTTGTCTGTCCACAAGCATATATATATACATATCTAGACAAGAGTACGGCAAGCAAACAGCTTTTTGTATTGCGTTCCTCCCAGCCCTCGCTTCATTACGAGTGGGGACACATTTGATTTTCCTGCTGTATGTTTGGGAGTAGAGCTATTGTTACAACCGGTTGCAGAGATGGATGAAGCAGGATCTACGTGCAGCAGTTTTATTAACAAACACACTCAAACTTCACAAAATAATCTCAGCACAAGAACAGAACAACCTAAACATGCAACGTTAAGAACGCAACAGAACACAGGGTTTACACAGAAGTGCAAACTAACAAGACACACCTGAACTGAACTAACAATCAAACACCATAGAAACTAACAGGCAGGGGGCGGAGAAAGACAGAGCTGAGGGAGAAAGTGTCACCCCCAATTTCCACCAACTGCGGAACGGCTGCGGATCCGCTCCAGAACGGCGGCGGAGTCAATAGGTTTCCATTAAAGTCAATGTGTGTATTTTCACTGACTGCGGAACGGCTGCGTTCCGACTCCGGCGATCCGCAGCCCTCCGGAGCAGATACGCAGGGCTTCTATTTTTGCCGGATGCCGGAGAGCTCCGCAGCAATTCAGCACTTTTATCGCGCGATCATACGTGAATTCATGAGATCTCGTGGGTCCTCATGACTTCAGCTGTGAGTCATGGCCGCAGCCGTTCGGCAACAAATCCGGACCTGGTGGGTATTGAAGGACAGCGGAGCACGGAGCCGACACGCAGCAGAGCCGATCCGCAGCCGTTCCGCAGTTGGTGGAAATCCGGGGTCCTGATCATTGCTTTGCACAATATAATTGGAGATAATGAATACATTTTTCCATAAGTTTAAAATTGACTATTGTGTTGGCCATGATTGGACCAAAAGCTTGCATACATTGCCTGTTGTTTAGCCAAGAGAACAGTGTATCTTGTAACCTGTGTTTACTATTAAGTGGAAGCAAAGAGGATTTATCCCAATGAATTACCCAGAGAGCATACTGAACTTTTCAAATACCCTCAGTATCTGGGAAATTAAACTTGAAGATCTAGAATAAACAGTAAAATATCCTCTGCATAGAGTGATGTGTGTTGTTTGTAAGAGTTAACTGAAATTGAACAGTTTTCCAGTCTTATCAGTTGGGCTGGGGGCTCTAATGACAGTGCAAATAGCATTGGGGATAAAGGGCACCCTTGTTTTGTGCCTCGTTGTAAATGAAAGGCTAGAGAATGTACTCCATTAGTCACAACAGAGGACGTGGGGTTTCTATATAAAACCTGCTCACAATAGAAAAGGGTTACAGAAATCAGTTCGGATCTCATCCACCTAGATTTCTAGGGGTCTTCCCTACGGTGGTGGACCCCGAGCAGGCTCTGGTTATGGAGCAAGAAGTGCAACTATAGAAAGGGTTCCTCCTCCCGGCAGGGGAGGCTTACACAGGGCAGACTTACCAGGGCATTCGAATTACATCGACGACTGGTTGACTTTAGCTCAGTCCGAGCAGATGGTGGTCCGGCATCGAGATGTCGTTCTGTCTTACATTAGAAAGTTGGGGCTGAGGCTCAGCGCGAGTGTGCTCCTTCCAGCTCAGAGGACCACTTTTCTAAGCGAGGTTTGGGATTCGACGACAATGCAGGCGCAACTTTCCCCTGCTCGTATAGCATCGATTCTCTCGATCAGTTTCAGAGACTGTAGGGTCTCATGGCAGCTGCCTCCAACCTAATAATGTTTGGCCTCCTGTACATGAGACCCCTGCAGTGGTGGCTCAGAACCAGGGGTTTCTCCGAGGGGAAATCAGTTACGCATGATCATAGAGTTCCCACAGCTCGAGTTCCTGCGTCGCCCTGCCATACTCCCTGCATGCCTGTGCGCGCCTTGCTTCAGCCTATCAGAAGCTAGTGACTGTTTGCTCCAGGTATGCTTTATAGTTTCCTGGTAGATGACGTCACGCCATTGGACTGATTTCATACGTGCTTCATGACGCAATCACGCAGAGGCGTTACCACAGCGTCTCGAGTGTGCTCGTTGTACCACGCCGTTGGACTATTTTCTTTTAAATTATCTTCTTTAAGCGCAAAGGAGCAAAGGTCATTCACCCTCAAGTTGTTGCAAACCTGCATGCATTTCTTTGTTCTGCTGAACACAAGGAATATATTTGGAAGAATGTTTGTGACATTCTCGCCCCCTATTGACCACCTTAGTATTTTTTTCCCCCTACTTTGGTAGTCAATGGGGGGGAAGATTTTTAAAATACTTTGTAAATAAAGTGTTTTTTGTTTTTGTGTGTGCAAACAGCACTCATGTCGCTTCATAAAACTGAGGTTAAACCACTGGAGTCACATGGATTACTTTAATGATGTATTTAGGGCTGCAACTAACGATTATTTTAATAATTGATGAATCTGTCGATTTCCTCATGGAAAAGAAAAAAATTATTATAATAAAAATGTAATATGTTATTCCACATCCTGCCGAATGCTTCCAAATATTTTTTTGTTGTATAAAGTAATGTATTTTTTGTAATATATAGTCTATGAAAACAAATATAGTGAAAGTTTCTGTGCATTATAAGCAAAAAAATAACATTACATTCTAAACCTAAAAACAACTGATTGCTTACTATTTTAAAGCAGAAATTAAAGCGACTAAATAAAACATTTCTAACAACAAATATTTATGCAAAGTGTGTATTTTAGTGAGAGTTATTGCGCTCCTGGGCTAGGTCTGTTTGACGCGCATGCGCGCACCGGCGCTCGTTCACCGAACACTCAAGGTCAAGGTCAAGGTCAAGTTTATTTCTATAGCACCTTAAAACAACACGAATGTTGACCAAAGTGCTTCACAATCTCAGCACAGATGCACATTCAGTTAAAACATAGCATATCAAAAGAATTCAAACCAAAAACACATAAAAGATAAAAAATAAAATAAGAGCCTAGTAACGACACTAAAAAGTGCAATTACATAATCTTTCCAAAAATGCATACAGCATTAGCAAAAAGGTATGTTTTAATCGACGTTTTAAAAACTTTTAATGTAGGGGAAGCTCTAATTGATAGTGGGAGTGTATTCCATAATTTTGGAGCGTAAACTGAGAAAGACCTATCACCCTTTGTTTTCAGACGGGTTGTCGGGACGTTTAATAATAACTTAGATGACGATCTAAGTAATCTCTGAGGAGAATATGAACTTAAAAGTTCTGATATGTAATTTGGGGCCAATCCATTAAGAGCTTTAAACACATAAGTTAAAACCTTGAAGTCAATTCTGAAGTCTACAAGACTCGCTTGTGGTGAGAATGTGCTAAATGAAGATCTTTCTAACCCTTTTACAGATAAGGATATAACCATAACATGTATGCTATGCGCTGAGGTAAAACACGTGTCAGAGGCAGTAAACAGCACACACAGTCTGTCACACGCACGCTTATGGTTTAGTTTGAACCGATTATAAATATAACACGTTCATGTTTCAGACTGCTTGGATCATGAACCCTCAGCATCTCTCCCTGTGACGTGTGTCCTCCGCTATTTTACATTCGCATTTAGTCCAAATAAATGTGTTATTCTCGACTGTGTTTCCGAGCACAGTGCGCAGACGCGACTAATCGATTATCAAACTCATTGATGATATTTTTGTTGATTATTGATTTATTATTTATCGATATTTATCTATTAGTTGTTGCAGCCCTAGATGTCTAACCCTTTCTTGGCCTTGATAGTGGTAGTTGTAGCTGTCAACAGAGGGACAGAGAACTCAGATTTCTTCAGAAAGATCTTCATCTGTGGTCTGAGGTCTTACAGGAACATCATGAGGGAGAGGATTACTGACAGACTTTACATTTCTGGATGAACTAACCCTTTACAACATGTAGACATACAAAAGTTAATTTGGTATGTTTGGATTGATGCTGAAACGTACAATATGTTGGTGTTTTGGCAACATTTAATTGTAAACATTATTACAATTTTACTGCTAAAAAACATAAACTATTTACAAAACTTTTATATCATAAAGATATTTTTATAATTGCCCTTTAAGCATTTTATAGATAATAAATGAATAAATTTTAGACTTTGGATCTGTTCCTCACAATCGTATGGATTCTAAAGGTTAGGATTACAGCGCACAGATACAGTTGATGACTTTCGTGAATTAATGTTGTGTTGTTGGTGTATTGTGTGGGTGTACTGTCAGTCACTGTATATGATCTTACTTTAACATTACGTAATGTTTCACTACGAGTTTGCAGCAAAAGTCACAACAGAGTGAAATGTTATCATTTCATATAAAGTAGACGGGTAAACTGCGTTTAATAAATGCGATGGAAACCTCATGTCATTGATATGATCCAGGTATTACTGACAGGCTTTCGTACACATGTACATCTGTATAGTTGTTCATACGAAAAATAGTTGATGCTTTAGTGCGGTTAGTACGTCAATACTGAATGTTTGAGTGTCTATGGAAATGTCAGTAAATGTTTGTGTGGTACAAGTTAGTGACAATAACTATTAACTCCATGAACCTAAACGGCACTTTCCTTTTTTCACATAGTTTGTTCCATTAATGTTAAAAATATGATGATGTGTGGAAGAGTGACCTCTGACCCGACACCGAACAAAACACTGGTCACGAATTAGAAGTCTAAAAAGAGAATTTTTACAGAGAAATGTGTGAGGATTTCGATGTAAGAGAAGAGGAGCTGGGTCATGCGTGGGGTCAGAGGTCACGAGGAGCTAGGTCATGCGTGGGGTCAGAGGTCACGAGGAGCTGGGTCATGCGTGGGGTCAGGCTGGAAACCAGTGATTATAGAATATATTGTTTTAAATATGGATATTTATCTTACAGTAACGCATGGCTTCACTTCGGAAGGCCTTTATTGACCCTCTGGAGTCTTCAGGACTGCTGTTATGATGGATGGAGCTTATACCCCTGTGTGCTAATGCATCAGGATCCTGTGGTGATGTGTGTCAGTGTTCAGAAGCACACACAGTTCTTGCTCATAGTGTCCTCTAGCTCTCTAACTATCCTCTAACTGTCCTGTACAGTTCTGCATCTCAGCAGCATCTTTCCATGGATCGAGTGTAAAAGCGGCATCAGCACTCAACAGCGTGTCTAGATCAGGAACGTACAGCTGTGGTCGTCTGCTGTTCTCTTTGTCAAAGGCAGCTGTTGTTATCACAGGTCGTCTTCATCGCAGGAACGTGAAGTGACTGACAGATCGCCTCGACTTCATCCCTGACTCCTCCCACTGTTCATGGCTCTCTCTCTCACAGCTGAGGCCTGGGGACGCGGGCGAAAAAAAAAAAATATTGCATCACAATAAGTGTATTATGATTGTCATAACATTTGAGTAACTAAACTGAATTTTATTAGGTTTAGTGGCAACATGTTACAATGTTTACATGGTACAATTTCTGGTAAGCTACGCTTTTTTATTATTTAAATTCAATTCAATTATTGTGATTTGATTTAATACTGACTCATTTGGATAAATATTAGGTACACAAGATAGGCAATAATTTTTCTCAAGAAAAAAACAACTCACCTAATGCTGTAAACATACAGAGAGTCCTATCAGCTGGCAGTATTATTTAAGGTTAAAAATAACTCATTTATATTATTAAATATTATTATATATTAAATATAATGCGTTTTTTTATTATCATTACAACTTTATTAAATGATATAAGTAAAAAAAAATTAAAAATATGTAATATAGTAGGCCTACACATATTTAGCAAAATACTCTCTATAGATCTTTTTTTCTAGCCAACTAATGTGCTATAGCCTATACATTATGGTCATTAAATGGCTTTCCTGAGGTAAATGTGACATAATTGTTCTCTAGCTGTGTTATTGACCCCTTGTTTGATTGATTGGTCGATATTATCTATGAGGAATATACATTTCGGTAAGTTGTACTGTATCTTTCAACAGTGTTCATTCGTGTTTATTTACTATTAGCTAGAGATGATCGGGTCACGTGCCGCTAGGGATCTGTCATGTCACATTTACAAGCGCCAAAACGGTATTTATTGTTTGAATTTCGTAATAAAAGTGACAGAATCTGAGAGCTGAGATTTTTTATATCATAAGTACCTGCTCTGTCTAGTCTGTCGGTGTCCGTGTCCTCTCTGCTTCGCGAATTTTCTGTGCGTGAGAAAATGGATGTGTGGCGTGAGAGCGTGTGAAAAGTGTCAATTGCGTGTGTCTCATGGTGAATGCCTGAGGGTTGGCAGCTCTGGGTCCTCATCTGGAGATGAAGAGGGCAGGTGTGTTTGGGTATCACCGGCTGCTGGAGAGCGTAACGTGAACCCTTCGGCACGAGTGTGAAGGACGTCCCACAGGGAGTCCTCAGGTCCTCTGATCAGCCTCTCCAGGAGTGTGTCGGCAGGACCTGTGGCTTCACACACACTCTTCACACAACACACAGAAACAGGTTACAGTGATCCGACTCCCTGTAGGACAAACAAAGAGATCTAAAGATGACAATAGTTTTGGAAACACATACACACTTTAGTGTCTTCATACAGAAGATGCATAAATATCCTCATTGATATCGATACATTAAGAAGTAGTGTTATACCAAAGCATAGTAACCCAGATCCTCCTGCATGTTGAACACAGTGTGTCTCAGTGCTTTGCTCAGCTGGAAGGGCCTGATCTCAGCAGGGTTTCTCCTCAGTGAAGATGCAGAGCTAACTAACTCCTGTAGACATTCACATGCCTTTCTTTCGGGATAAGCAAGCATTCACTGGCATAGTATTTTTAGTGATCGCTTGGTTGGCATATAGTTATAAATGAACATAAATTATATTATGATAGTGTGTGTGTGTGTGTGTGTGTGTGTGTGTGTGTGTGTGTGTGTGTGTGTGTGTGGTAGGGAAGGCTGTGTGTTATCATGGCAGCAGTGATGATGTGCATCTGAGAGTCTAGTTACACTTCATTCATTATTAAGAGGCTTGAGGTGTGTGTCTCCTGCCTGCCGTCTGCTGGGAGTCTCACCGCTTCATTGGACACGAGCGTCTCTAACGCTGAAGATGTTCGCTGAGCTCCTGAAGACGTTAGCTGTGGCGTTAGCTGTGGAGTTAGCTGTGGCGTTAGCTCCTGACAGAAACCACCTCCCGTCATCTGAGCCTATGCAAGACTTTTAGTCAGTTTTTAAGGTAAGACACACATTATTTCTGTCTGTCTGTATTTGTTCCTCTGCTGAATACATCCCTCTGTCCATCTGTGTGAAGATGAGGAACACGTCTGACACTGTGTTATAAATGCAGAGATTATTGTATGGACAGTGGTTTATTAGACTGATGCACTAATGGACAGTATTATTGGAGTGGTGTGTGTATAATGTTGTGGTGAGGTCAGGACGTGATGTCAGGTGGACTTTAATCCAGTGTCTACTGTCATCATGTATATCATCAAGTCAAGTCTCCTTCGTTTATATACTACTTTTAACAATATAGATTGTTTGAAAGCAGCTTTACAGTGATAATAGGAGATTACAGTAACAGAGATTGTTTAGGCTTTACAGCAGATCTAGAATAAAGTTATTGTCCAGATAAAGTTAGTTTTGATTGATTCACTTCCGTTGCGAAGATCATTAGTTATTAACTTAGAGGCCGCTAACACACACCGTTCTCACAGGAAACTGAAACTCTAAATGTGTTCTGGCCGTTCATCCGCACAACAGTGTTTGGAGCTCGAGAACGCAAACTTTGAAACAGGATCCAAGGCGCAAGTTTTGGGAAATTTTGAGAAACGTGATCATCTCCGTGTAAATTTCAAAAACACGAATCTGTGTAAACGCTGACGGCGCACATGCGTATTACGTGTTTAGTCTATAGATATGCGTGTTTGAATATGTATGTGTAACGGAGGCTGGACAGAGGCTGGAGGCTGCAGTCTTTAGCCTCGTTAGAGCGCCTCACTGTCCCGCCGGAGCTCCGGGTTCGAGGCCCGCACAGAGCGGGGTGAGGAGGACACAGGTGGAGGCCCGCACAGAGCGGGGCGAGGAGGACACAGGTGGAGGCCCACACAGAGCGGGGTGAGGAGGACACAGGTGGAGGCCCGCACAGAGCGGGGCGAGGAGGACACAGGTGGAGGCCCGCACAGAGCGGGGCGAGGAGGACACAGGTGGAGGCCCACACAGAGCGGGGCGAGGAGGACCCTGGTGGAGGCCCGCACAGAGCGGGGCGAGGAGGACACAGGTGGAGGCCCACACAGAGCGGGGCGAGGAGGACCCTGGTGGAGGCCCGCACAGAGCGGGGCGAGGAGGACACAGGTGGAGGCCCGCACAGAACGGGGCGAGGAGGACACAGGTGGAGGCCCGCACAGAGCGGGGCGAGGAGGACACAGGTGGAGGCCCACACAGAGCGGGGCGAGGAGGACCCTGGTGGAGGCCCGCACAGAGCGGGGCGAGGAGGACACAGGTGGAGGCCCACACAGAGCGGGGCAAGGAGGACACAGGTGGAGGCCCGCACAGAGCGGGGCGAGGAGGACTTAGGTGGAGGCCCACACAGAGCGGGGCGAGGAGGACACAGGTGGAGGCCCGCACAGAGCGGGGCGAGGAGGACTCAGGTGGAGGGGTTACGTATGAGCGCAGGCGTATAGTCTTTCTTTACAAACTGACATCGCCAAATTACTTGTCCGGAAGCATAATACAGAATTTTAAGCCGTTTCTGCGTATCCATGCGAACTGGAATCAAGTGTACCAGTCCTGCCCTTTTGATCACCTTTTGCTCATTACAGAAACTCTGATATTTAGCATATACCAGACATGCGATGACCCACTCTGACGTCCATTTGTTAGAGTTAGACAAAATCCGAGAAATCTGAAGATTATTTTCCTGTTTACAAAGTTTATAACTAATTACAAAAAAAGTATTTGTAAACTAGATATACAACATAAATATAGGGTAGCATCTATTTAAGCTTTTGAGTTTCATATTGCATTTTCTCATTTCATTATTTCCAAAGCATTATATTATACAGACACATTATTCATTATTCATATGTTTTTTTAGGTTAAATCTTGTTCTACCACACATACATTTACTTATGTTTCTACACACACTGAAACATACTATTTTGATGTATCGCCAGCAACTAAAACCTAAATTTACGTATGAACAACTTTACAGACAGTGGGCCGTATCTTACACCCGCCGCAATGCAGCGCCAAGCACGACTAAAGTGTTTTTGCTAGTTTCAGCCCGACGCAGTTATCATTTTCACGTCCTGCGCCACGCTGTTTAAATAGCAAATGCATTTGTGGCCCATGGGCTGCTGGTCTGAGAACGAGTGTGTTCTGGCACACTGTTGGAGCGTTGCTATTTTGAGGAACAGAAATAGACTGCGCAATATATATTTTTTGTTATTTAAAGAGTGCGTTGGTAAATGTGCGCCTATAGGCGGGTCCACAACGTGCGTACACTCTGCTTATTACACACACACTCTGCTTACACACACTCTGCTTACACACACACACTCTGCTTACACACACACACTCTGCTTATTACACACACACTCTGCTTACACACACTCTGCTTATTACACACACACTCTGCTTACACACACTCTGCTTATTACACACACACTCTGCTTACACACACTCTGCTTATTACACACACACTCTGCTTACACACACTCTGCTTATTACACACACAGGGACGCACAGCAGCACACAAACATGCCAAATATTTAAAATAAAAGGATTACAATGTAAAAGATTATTATTGTGTACATAAAGATATGGTGAATCTGGCTTGTCCCGTAGATGTTCTGCTTGGCACTTTTACTTCGCGCACGAGCAGTTCCGTTAGCACTCTGGAGACGCGTTCGCTCTTTACACTATCAAAGTCCGTCATGTAAGTAGCGAATCTGCCATGGAGCAAGCGCAACTGGCATTTAAAGGGAATGGGAGATGAGACTCTGATTGGTTTAAGAAACGTAAATCCCAAAACACACCCATTACTCATTAAAAGAATAGGGACGAGCCTTTTAGACCATGCGCCGGGAGCACCGACCATTTATCCCATCGTTAAACTAGCAAAAGTGGATTCGGACGCCCTAAGTCAACTTGCGCTTAGAACGTTAAAATACGGCCCAGTATCCTTTTGGCCATTAAATTGCAAGCATTAACAAATGATAATGAATTCTTATTTAGTCCATGAATATTTTAATGAATGGATTTAATTGTGGATTCTATTGTGTTTATGATACATGAAATTATGTGTCTGGGTGAGGTTCAACGAGGACAGGAGATAAAGTGGTGAAAGGAGGCTTCACACATGTGGCTCGCCATAAAGTTTCACAGTGTCAATGCGAGGTGACAGCACTGGATTTTAGGCCAGGTGTTGCAGTAAACCATAAGCACATTTCTGTTGCTAATGAGAAACATTAAACGTGCTAAAAGCGGAACGAAACAGCGCTACTTGTGTCACTGAAACGTGCCGCACACGGAGCATTTATTATCTCTGCCTGAAAGATAGCGCAGCGCGAGCTCAGAACAAGTGTGTTTACTCGCTGACCGGTCTCGATCACGTGACCACTGAACCGCACAGAGAGATCCAGTTCTGCGTTCTGTGATTTAAACTAGTTTAAAGACGGATGAAACAGCGCTGACATTCTCAACAACACTGACACGGAAAACAGGAGGAACACTGTGACAACAATGCAGATAGAATACTTTCAGTTCACATCACAAACATTTACCATGCATTTACTGTAGTAACACTTACTGTAAACATGGTATTGTGGCAGAAATGTGTGATATTCATATAGAATTTTATTATATTATTAATATAGACATGTATTAAATATTAAAGGAGAAATGAAATATAGGGCAAATTATGGACACCAACGGTTAAATTTAAAAAGAGTAGAGTTCTTACTCAAGAAGAATATTTAAATTTTACCCTTTAAAAATTAGGTTGTTAAAATTTTACAGATGTTACTGTTTGTGTTAATGACAATAAATTTACGGCTGCATCCCAATTCAAGACTCACAAAACATGAAGGCTAATATTATTAATTATATATATATATAAAGAATGAGAGCAGTGGATCATGGGTCTGAATGAGAGCAGTGGATCATGGGTCTGAATGAGAGCAGTGGATCGTGGGGTCTGAATGAGAGCAGTGGATCGTGGGGTCTGAATGAGAGCAGTGGATCATGGGTCTGAATGAGAGCAGTGGATCATGGGTCTGAATGAGAGCAGTGGATCATGGGTCTGAATGAGAGCAGTGGATCATGGGTCTGAATGAGAGCAGTGGATCGTGGGGTCTGAATGAGAGCAGTGGATCATGGGTCTGAATGAGAGCAGTGGATCATGGGTCTGAATGAGAGCAGTGGATCATGGGGTCTGAATGAGAGCAGTGGATCATGGGGTCTGAATGAGAGCAGTGGATCATGGGGTCTGAATGAGAGCAGTGGATCATGGGTCTGAATGAGAGCAGTGGATCATGGGTCTGAATGAGAGCAGTGGATCATGGGTCTGAATGAGAGCAGTGGATCGTGGGGTCTGAATGAGAGCAGTGGATCATGGGTCTGAATGAGAGCAGTGGATCATGGGTCTGAATGAGAGCAGTGGATCGTGGGGTCTGAATGAGAGCAGTGGATCATGGGTCTGAATGAGAGCAGTGGATCATGGGTCTGAATGAGAGCAGTGGATCATGGGTCTGAATGAGAGCAGTGGATCATGGGTCTGAATGAGAGCAGTGGATCATGGGTCTGAATGAGAGCAGTGGATCATGGGTCTGAATGAGAGCAGTGGATCATGGGTCTGAATGAGAGCAGTGGATCATGGGTCTGAATGAGAGCAGTGGATCGTGGGGTCTGAATGAGAGCAGTGGATCATGGGTCTGAATGAGAGCAGTGGATCATGGGTCTGAATGAGAGCAGTGGATCGTGGGGTCTGAATGAGAGCAGTGGATCGTGGGGTCTGAATGAGAGCAGTGGATCGTGGGGTCTGAATGAGAGCAGTGGATCATGGGTCTGAATGAGAGCAGTGGATCATGGGTCTGAATGAGAGCAGTGGATCATGGGTCTGAATGGGAGCAGTGGATCATGGGGTCTGAATGAGAGCAGTGGATCATGGGTCTGAATGAGAGCAGTGGATCGTGGGGTCTGAATGAGAGCAGTGGATCATGGGTCTGAATGAGAGCAGTGGATCATGGGTCTGAATGAGAGCAGTGGATCATGGGGTCTGAATGAGAGCAGTGGATCGTGGGGTCTGAATGAGAGCAGTGGATCATGGGTCTGAATGAGAGCAGTGGATCGTGGGGTCTGAATGAGAGCAGTGGATCGTGGGGTCTGAATGAGAGCAGTGGATCATGGGTCTGAATGAGAGCAGTGGATCATGGGTCTGAATGAGAGCAGTGGATCATGGGTCTGAATGAGAGCAGTGGATCATGGGTCTGAATGAGAGCAGTGGATCATGGGTCTGAATGAGAGCAGTGGATCGTGGGGTCTGAATGAGAGCAGTGGATCATGGGTCTGAATGAGAGCAGTGGATCGTGGGGTCTGAATGAGAGCAGTGGATCGTGGGGTCTGAATGAGAGCAGTGGATCATGGGGTCTGAATGAGAGCAGTGGATCATGGGTCTGAATGAGAGCAGTGGATCATGGGTCTGAATGAGAGCAGTGGATCATGGGGTCTGAATGAGAGCAGTGGATCATGGGTCTGAATGAGAGCAGTGGATCGTGGGGTCTGAATGAGAGCAGTGGATCATGGGTCTGAATGAGAGCAGTGGATCGTGGGGTCTGAATGAGAGCAGTGGATCATGGGTCTGAATGAGAGCAGTGGATCGTGGGGTCTGAATGAGAGCAGTGGATCGTGGGGTCTGAATGAGAGCAGTGGATCATGGGTCTGAATGAGAGCAGTGGATCATGGGTCTGAATGAGAGCAGTGGATCGTGGGGTCTGAATGAGAGCAGTGGATCATGGGTCTGAATGAGAGCAGTGGATCATGGGGTCTGAATGGGAGCAGTGGATCATGGGTCTGAATGAGAGCAGTGGATCATGGGTCTGAATGAGAGCAGTGGATCGTGGGGTCTGAATGAGAGCAGTGGATCATGGGTCTGAATGAGAGCAGTGGATCATGGGTCTGAATGAGAGCAGTGGATCATGGGGTCTGAATGGGAGCAGTGGATCATGGGGTCTGAATGGGAGCAGTGGATCATGGGTCTGAATGAGAGCAGTGGATCGTGGGGTCTGAATGAGAGCAGTGGATCATGGGGTCTGAATGAGAGCAGTGGATCATGGGTCTGAATGAGAGCAGTGGATCGTGGGGTCTGAATGGGAGCAGTGGATCATGGGTCTGAATGAGAGCAGTGGATCATGGGGTCTGAATGAGAGCAGTGGATCATGGGGTCTGAATGAGAGCAGTGGATCATGGGTCTGAATGAGAGCAGTGGATCGTGGGGTCTGAATGAGAGCAGTGGATCATGGGTCTGAATGAGAGCAGTGGATCATGGGTCTGAATGAGAGCAGTGGATCGTGGGGTCTGAATGAGAGCAGTGGATCATGGGGTCTGAATGAGAGCAGTGGATCATGGGTCTGAATGAGAGCAGTGGATCGTGGGGTCTGAATGAGAGCAGTGGATCGTGGGGTCTGAATGAGAGCAGTGGATCGTGGGGTCTGAATGAGAGCAGTGGATCGCGGGGTCTGAATGAGAGCAGTGGATCGCGGGGTCTGAATGAGAGCAGTGGATCGTGGGGTCTGAATGAGAGCAGTGGATCATGGGTCTGAATGAGAGCAGTGGATCGTGGGGTCTGAATGAGAGCAGTGGATCATGGGTCTGAATGAGAGCAGTGGATCGTGGGGTCTGAATGAGAGCAGTGGATCATGGGTCTGAATGAGAGCAGTGGATCGTGGGTCTGAATGAGAGCAGTGGATCATGGGTCTGAATGAGAGCAGTGGATCATGGGTCTGAATGAGAGCAGTGGATCGTGGGGTCTGAATGAGAGCAGTGGATCGTGGGGTCTGAATGGGACTGATGAGCGTATGAGCGTATGAGTGTATGAGCGTATACAGTCTTCAGATTCAGCACTGACTCACCCACGCTTTGTTTAGTTTTCATTATTTGCTGTTTGGTCCTGTCATTGGCGACTGAGCACATGCACTCATGAGCAAATAACAGTGAGGAAGTGTTTATACTGGTGATTAGTAATGATGGATGCAGTGGTTATGTAACACTGGGAGTGAGCCGGCACCTGATGAACACACACTGGGACAGCAGGGCTCACTTGTGGCCGTCAGACCTGGGGATTTATTACACTTATACCGCAGTTACCACGCACACACTTATATAATGGTAATCTTAAAACTATTTTCACATTGTACTTTATGCCACTGTTTAAGCATCCTGATTAGAAACAAACCTGCTGTGGAGTTATACACGATTCATTAATCAACACCCTGGGATTGTCTGTCAGCCAATCAAAATCAAGAATTCACTCTAAGAATACTCCATTGTTCAGCGAAGCCCTGTTCATCTCTATTGTCTCTTGTTTATCTGGTTTATCATCTATTCTTTCTCTCTGTCCCTGGTGGAAAAACATATGCTAAGTATACTTGCAGCCAGACTAATTCAGTATTCTTCAAGAGTGTTAATGATTAGTTAACTTGAAGTGTAATTTTGTACAAAGTATATTTTAGTTGTAATTAAATTGTAGTAAAGCATAACTTTAAATGTATTTAGTGTACTTCTGTGTGCTAAATTGGAACAACTTCAAGTATACTTACTATACTTTAAGTATATATGCCTGTGTCGGGACTAATTACATGCTTGATTAGTGATATTAAAAGTGTACTTTATTTGTGTTACAAGTACATTACAAATTCATTGCGAGTGTCGAAAACATACAATCAGTATACCATAAGTGTATTATATATGAGTAAAACGTATATGCTCAGTAATACCTTTGACTTATTCCAAATACTACAAATTGCACACTTCAATAACAAATGCACATTAATGAACAAATATTACTTAGCTATACATTGCATACACTTCATTTAAATATATACTTCAATAACAAATGCACATTAATAAACAAATATTACTTAGCTATACATTGCATACACTTTATTTAAATATATTTTAAATGGGCTTTCAATGCATTTATGCATAATATGCTTTAGTACTTTCTGAAAGCAATTTATGTCCAAGTAATGAAGTGAATTCCAAGCATGAAGAATAACTCTAAATTACTCTAATATTTAACTTAAAATATACTACAACTTCAGGATATTTAATAATGTATTTTGAAAGTATACTTTCAATGCATTGTTACAATGATCATTTTCAACACATAGTTAAAAATAAACCCAAAATATTTTTTTAAATTGCAATTGCAAATAAATACACTTTTAAAAAAAAGAAAAGAAATAAACAGAATTTTCACTTCATAAAATATATTTGTAGAAAATATACTAAAGTACAATTATTTTAAAGTGTGTTAAAAGTTGTATTGTGAAAATAGGTAAAAGCATGATGCTAATATACTTTAAATATATTTAAAGATAGAAAAAAAAATTTTGTATATTTGCAATGTACTATTGATAAAAAGGAATATATTTCAAATACAATAAAGTATACTTTTTTCCACTAGGGGTGTTTCATCCTTTAAGAAATTTCAGACAGTTTTAACTTACATTATTACATCAACATTATTACCTTAACCTCCCGCATGATTGCACGACATGTTTCCGACAAGTTTTTTGCTCCAGATTTTTTATGTTGTTGGGCCTAGCATTTTAGCTATAATAAATAAGTCCTTTCTCACGGGGGTTGTTCCTAAATACCTAAAACATGCAACCGTAAAAAAAAAAAAAATTAATCTTGGCCCTAACCATACTTTCCAATTATAGACCAAATTTATCTTTTATTTCTAAAATCTTAGAGAAAGTTGTATTGGAAAAACATCAGTCATTTGGAGTTAAATAGTGTTTTTGAAGAATCCCAATCTGGGTTTAGAACATATCACAGTCCCGAGTCAGCTTTATGGACTGTTATTTTATACTGTACTGATTTATTAAAAGATTTTTTAAAGACTCTTACTCTTAGATTTAAGTGCTGCCTTTGATACAGTGGACCACAAAATTATGATCTCACGACTAGAACAGTGTGTGGGTACTGAATGATGCACTCTAGTTTGAGTCCTATCTGAATGCTAGAACGTCTTCTGTTTGTCTTGACTGGTTCTCTTCTTCTGATTCTGCTTTGGGTTATGAAGTCCCTCAGGGCTCCGTTCTGGGCCCTGCTCTGTTCTCGTTGTAGGTGCTCCCTTTGGGGACTATCCCTAACCCTAACCCCAACCTTAACCCTAACCCCAACCCACATTTATTTGCCCCTAAAGAAAAGATACAAAAAAGCTAAGCTCTTTATCAGCATGCTTGTCTGATATTAAGTCCTGGTTTTCCTTACATCTAAACGAGAGCAAAACTGAGGTCTTTGGTTTTGGGCCCTCAGGGGTCCCTGCTACTCCTGATAGCCACCTGGGAGATTTGGTCCCCTATGTAAAACACTCTGTGAAAAACTTGGGTGTTATTTTTGACTCTGCTCTTAAATTTGATAAACCGATAAATGCTGTAGTTAAATCTAGTTTTTTCCAATTAAGATTATAATCTAAGACTAAGAGTTTCTTAGCATTTGCAGAGTTTGAGAGAGTGATCCTTTCGTTCATCTCATCTAGACTTGACTATTGTAATTCTCTTTATATTGGAATGAGTCAATCCAATATTAGTGGTCTTCAGATGTTCAGAGAAAACATTTTTTCTGAGAGAGAAAACACTCTGTCAGCTCTGGGATTCGCTTTGAGGTCGGTGAGTGAAATGTGAAACACAATAAATATCTTCACTATGTGAGGAAGTATCATCTTGTTTAATGCTGTAAGTTTATTTGTAATGCACATCTTTAAGGTGATTTACAAACAATCATGTCAAAATCGAGATAATTCAATGAAATAAAATAAAAATGATTTAGCCCTAATAAGCTTTTTGGTCATTTTTGACCGATTTGAATGGTTTAAAAATTATATATAATAGCAAACTCTGAGAAATTGTTAAAATAATCTCTAAATAACTATCCAAATGTATATTTTCTAGTCATAACATCTAAAATTCTTGTGCTATCATGAAGTCATGTTATTTTTATTCCTGGCCAAAATACATTCTCATATTTTCTTTATCTTTCAACTTACGGAAGTGTAGATTTTTACTGGAGTGAATGTACAAAATGTTGCATATTGTTTATACAAATGATGGTGAAATAGAGAAATGTACACAAAAATAAGATCTAAATGGCCTAAAATCCTCCAAGAGCATAATTTCAATGATCTGGGACTATGGATAATTTTCATAGGGAAATTCGTTTTATATCGTTTAATTAAAAGTAAAAGGTTACTCGCACTGATCCCGACTAACAGCCAATGAGTGACCCGTTTCTGAAAAGTTTAAGAGGGTTAAAAGATTTCTGTCTCTAATGACTCAAAAAGTCTACCAGGGGTGCGTTTCCCGAAAGCATCGTTAGCCAACTATGGTCGCAAGTTCCGTCGTTATCAGCATAGTTCAACGAGTCGGTGTTTCCCGAAACCATCGTTCCAACGAACATTCGCAAACAGCATCGCAAACTTGTGTGGTTGGAGCGACAGATCTCCTGTGGTTAGAAGCAGAGTTTCTAGATTGCATGACGTGGACTAAATAAATCCGAATCTTGAGCAAAATAAGCAAGCTGACATTCAGTACGACCTGTGTCTTTTATTTAGAATACATACAAATGTCATTTACATCTTTGAGTTTTTCAAGAGATTTAAATCACCGTTTTTGAAGACTGCGCATGTGCGAACGTGCTCTACTAAGTAAGAACGAGCCTATGACCAAATCTGGAAATAAAGCAAAATAACTGAGAAAAATTTGAAATAGTCATCAGGTGCCATGTCTGTAATGTATATCAAAACATCTTGCATTAATTCGATCTCAAACAGTTTCATTAAAATAAGTTATTACTCCAACACGTGCGACAATATGGTTTTGGGAAACAGTCGTGACTAGCTAGTTGATTTCTTCAACGATGCATCGTACTATGGTAGTTAAGCAGCGAGTTACGTCGTTGTTCGGGAAACGCACCCCAGGTCTGTCAGCTACTGCGGTTAGTCCATAGAAGAAACTCTTCATTTCTGTGGAAGACCACCTGACATCTGTTCTGCATTCTGGATCTGGATGAGAGTGAGTGGACCTGGCATGTGCTGAACACCTGAGCGTGCTCCTCTAACTCCTCTACCTCCTCTAACTCCTCTACCTCGTCTAACTCCTCTACCTCGTCTAACTCCTCTACCTCCTCTACCTCCTCTAACTCCTCAACCTCCTCTAACTCCTCTAACTCCTCTACCTCGTCTAACTCCTCTACCTCCTCTACCTCCTCTACCTCCTCTAACTCCTCTACCTCGTCTACCTCCTCTAACTCCTCTACCTCGTCTAACTCCTCTACCTCGTCTAACTCCTCTAACTCCTCTAACTTCTCTACCTCCTCTACCTCCTACCTCCTCTAACTCCTCTACCTCCTCTACCTCGTCTACCTCCTCTACCTCGTCTAACTCCTCTACCTCGTCTAACTCCTCTAACTCCTCTACCTCCTCTAACTCCTCTAACTCCTCTAACTCCTCTACCTCCTCTAACTCCTCTAACTCCTCTAACTCCTCTAACTCCTCTACCTCCTCTAACTCCTCTACCTCGTCTAACTCCTCTACCTCCTCTAACTCCTCTACCTCCTCTAACTCCTCTACCTCCTCTAACTCCTCTACCTCGTCTAACTCTGCTTGTGTTTCTGAGAGTAATATGATGATAGCATCATTGATTTGGTGCGGCTACGATACATTAGAATAGCCTCAACAGATTCTGGAGTGCTTAAGTCTGCTGTATATCTATAGAAATGTACAGCTTTCATCACAAATATTATTTTGGATTGCAAATATTATTTGAGTGCAGAGACTCCACTGAATCTTCTTGAGACTCGATGTAAATCACACAGTGTATGCCCACCTTCAGTCATCACGATATCTAATCACTTGATTCCAGTGAAATTGGCTCTTATAGTGAAATGGTGAGATCATTTCCAGTGGCTCTTGACACGGCACTCGTTGAGCGCGGCTGGTCATGACATGCTTGACTCGTGTTCTTCAGGTTGTAGTGGTTTAATGAGAGCTCTCGAGGAACACACAGCACAGGGAGCGTTCAGTGGAAACTATCCTGTCTGAAGCAGAACTTCCGAGCTCTATAGCACGTGGAATATAGGCTTTGATTGCTTCTGTAATCTGACTAACTTTGTGGAATTACATGAGACTAACTTGTCATGACACTTTGATGCATTTCATACAAAGAAAGACACAAGCCAGATGCATGTCTGTTACTGAATGGTGAGGTGGTCTTCTGTGAGGTGTGTGTAGTCTTTGTGTAACAGTAATGTCCCGTAAAGGCAAAGCACAGTCACTAAACATTCTGTGAAAATTTAGCCTGAAATCTGTTCTCTTCTGTTCTGCGGCTGACAGGTTTGGCTCAACTATGTTCAGATTTACAGAAAATTGTTCTTGCTTAATTCATAAAGCTCTGAAGTTTTTTTTTTTTTTTTTTGTGGGAGTGGGAGAAACCTGTATTTCACTGAGTCACTGAGACGGCATTATTCATAGTCCCAGATCACAGATAGCCACTTCCAGCACGGGGTAAAGCTCAGCCCACCCCGCTGGATGCCATTAAACGCATCAGGAGAGAGGACAGGCTTCCATGGTTAGCAGGTTGTGGAAATTGAATAATGTAAATGGGATACATCAATAAATAGCAGGAATGAGCACTAAAGCTTACTGAGTCACTGGTGGCGTTCTGCCAGTAATCAGAAGATAAGGCATATTCTTTTGGCAAAGTAATACAATTACTATAGAGGAAAGGACAGGACGAGAATAGAAGCTCTTCAATTTAGATCAGTGGTGGGAGATGAAGCGCTGGACCGCAGTAACATCACTGAAACCACACGCCACTCACGGCTACATCTGCATCTACACAACACACACACAGCTAACACACACGTCACTCACGGCTACATCTGCATCTACACAACAACACACAGCTAACACACACGTCACTCACGGCTACATCTGCATCTACACAACAACACACAGCTAACACACACGTCACTCACGGCTACATCTGCATCTACACAACAACACAGCTAACACACACGTCACTCACGGCTACATCTGCATCTACACAACACACACACAGCTAACACACACGTCACTCACGGCTACATCTGCATCTACACAACACACACAGCTAACACACACACGCCACTCACGGCTACATCTGCATCTACACAACAACACACAGCTAACACACACGTCACTCACGGCTACATCTGCATCTACACAACACACACACAGCTAACACACACGTCACTCACGGCTACATCTGCATCTACACAACACACACAGCTAACACACACACGCCACTCACGGCTACATCTGCATCTACACAACAACACACAGCTAACACACACGCCACTCACGGCTACATCTGCATCTACACAACACACACACAGCTAACACACACGTCACTCACGGCTACATCTGCATCTACACAACACACACAGCTAACACACACGCCACTCATGGCTACATCTGCATCTACACAACACACACACAGCTAACACACACGTCACTCACGGCTACATCTGCATCTACACAACACACACAGCTAACACACACGCCACTCACGGCTACATCTGCATCTACACAACAACACACAGCTAACACACACGTCACTCACGGCTACATCTGCATCTACACAACACACACACAGCTAACACACACGTCACTCACGGCTACATCTGCATCTACACAACACACACACAGCTAACACACACGTCACTCACGGCTACATCTGCATCTACACAACACACACAGCTAACACACACGCCACTCACGGCTACATCTGCATCTACACAACACACACACAGCTAACACACACGTCACTCACGGCTACATCTGCATCTACACAACAACACACAGCTAACACACACGTCACTCACGGCTACATCTGCATCTACACAACAACACAGCTAACACACACGTCACTCACGGCTACATCTGCATCTACACAACACACACACAGCTAACACACACACGTCACTCACGGCTACATCTGCATCTACACAACACACACAGCTAACACACACACGCCACTCACGGCTACATCTGCATCTACACAACACACACAGCTAACACACACGTCACTCACGGCTACATCTGCATCTACACAACAACACACAGCTAACACACACGTCACTCACGGCTACATCTGCATCTACACAACAACACAGCTAACACACACGTCACTCACGGCTACATCTGCATCTACACAACAACACACAGCTAACACACACGTCACTCACGGCTACATCTGCATCTACACAACAACACAGCTAACACACACGTCACTCACGGCTACATCTGCATCTACACAACACACACACAGCTAACACACACGTCACTCACGGCTACATCTGCATCTACACAACACACACAGCTAACACACACGCCACTCACGGCTACATCTGCATCTACACAACACACACAGCTAACACACACGTCACTCACGGCTACATCTGCATCTACACAACACACACAGCTAACACACACACGCCACTCACGGCTACATCTGCATCTACACAACACACACAGCTAACACACACGTCACTCACGGCTACATCTGCATCTACACAACAACACACAGCTAACACACACGTCACTCACGGCTACATCTGCATCTACACAACAACACAGCTAACACACACGTCACTCACGGCTACATCTGCATCTACACAACAACACACAGCTAACACACACGTCACTCACGGCTACATCTGCATCTACACAACAACACAGCTAACACACACGTCACTCACGGCTACATCTGCATCTACACAACACACACACAGCTAACACACACGTCACTCACGGCTACATCTGCATCTACACAACACACACAGCTAACACACACGCCACTCACGGCTACATCTGCATCTACACAACACACACAGCTAACACACACGTCACTCACGGCTACATCTGCATCTACACAACACACACACAGCTAACACACACGTCACTCACGGCTACATCTGCATCTACACAACACACACAGCTAACACACACGCCACTCACGGCTACATCTGCATCTACACAACACACACAGCTAACACACACACGCCACTCACGGCTACATCTGCATCTACACAACACACACAGCTAACACACACGTCACTCACGGCTACATCTGCATCTACACAACAACACACAGCTAACACACACGCCACTCACGGCTACATCTGCATCTACACAACACACACAGCTAACACACACGTCACTCACGGCTACATCTGCATCTACACAACACACACAGCTAACACACACGTCACTCACGGCTACATCTGCATCTACACAACAACACACAGCTAACACACACGTCACTCACGGCTACATCTGCATCTACAC
Organism: Leuciscus leuciscus; assembly: GCF_965113295.1. Lineage (NCBI taxonomy): Eukaryota > Metazoa > Chordata > Actinopteri > Cypriniformes > Leuciscidae > Leuciscus > Leuciscus leuciscus. Next base: position 811,011 of record NC_138724.1, on the reverse strand, counting down.
AACACACACAGCTAACACACACGCCACTCACGGCTACATCTGCATCTACACAACACACACAGCTAACACACACGTCACTCACGGCTACATCTGCATCTACACAACACACACACAGCTAACACACACGTCACTCACGGCTACATCTGCATCTACACAACACACACACAGCTAACACACACGTCACTCATGGCTACATCTGCATCTACACAACACACACACAGCTAACACACACGTCACTCACGGCTACATCTGCATCTACGCAACACACACACAGCTAACACACACGTCACTCACGGCTACATCTGCATCTACGCAACACACACACAGCTAACACACACGCCACTCACAGCTACATCTGCATCTACACAACACACACAGCTAACACACACGTCACTCACGGCTACATCTGCATCTACACAACACACACACAGCTAACACACACGTCACTCACGGCTACATCTGCATCTACACAACACACACAGCTAACACACACGCCACTCACGGCTACATCTGCATCTACACAACACACACACAGCTAACACACACGTCACTCACGGCTACATCTGCATCTACACAACACACACACAGCTAACACACACGTCACTCACGGCTACATCTGCATCTACACAACACACACAGCTAACACACACGCCACTCACGGCTACATCTGCATCTACACAACACACACACAGCTAACACACACGGCACTCACGGCTACATCTGCATCTACACAACACACACACAGCTAACACACACGCCACTCACGGCTACATCTGCATCTACACAACACACACAGCTAACACACACGCCACTCACGGCTACATCTGCATCTACACAACAACACACAGCTAACACACACGCCACTCACGGCTACATCTGCATCTACACAACACACACACAGCAGACCTGCTCTTCTGCAGTCATCAAGCTAACACACACGGAGTAACACAAGACTACAAACTGTGCCCAGCTCCACAAATACAACACAAATCAAGAGAAATCACAGAGAAATAGAATGAGATTCAAAAATATATGTTAGGATATTATGAACAAATATATTTTTTATGTTGCCTGACATTTGTTTGAGGATCCCAGCACATATCTCTGAGACTCTGGCGTTAGCACTGCTGCTACGGCTCGGATCCCAGCACATATCTCTGAGACTCTGGCGTTAGCACTGCTGCTACGGCTCGGTCCGGCTCACTCGCGGGGGTTTTTCACCGTACTGAACCGATACCTGCTACTTTTATTCAGTCCCACCTTCCCAGCGAGCCGTGGTGATACTGATCACTGATTGGTTTTGCAACGCGAGACACCAAACCTGTAGGTGTAAATAGTGAGCAACAGCCACCACAGTATTATTTGTTCGTACAACTTTTGTTAAACGACTTGCTTTAAACGACCGTCGCACGCAACTTGAAAAAAGAAATGGCAGCGCTACTATAATCAGTCTGTAATCAAACCCACTTTGAAGCTGGAGTAAACTGCAGTGGAAAAGCGACGTTGAGTCGTGCCACGCAGTGAAAAGGAGACACATGTCTACTCCAGCCAATCAGATAATGGTCACACTGCACTGACCAATCACAGCACATTCCAGCTTCATCCAATCACATTGAGCTTTACAATCAGGATGTGAACAGAGCCATAATTCACCAAACTCACATGTTATCCAGGCAGAGGCCAGTTACTTACTGATGATTTCATTCTTTCTCAATGGTTGACAGTATATCTCTCTTTTTATATAGTTATTGTGAGCTCTTTATGATGTGAATGTGTGTGTGTAGGTGTTGTGTTGAAGTGTTGTGAGCTCTTTATGATGTGAATGTGTGTGTGTAGGTGTTGTGTTGAAGTGTTGTGAGCTCTTTATGATGTGATTGTGTGTGTGTAGTAGATGTTGTGTTGAAGTGTTGTGAGCTCTTTATGATGTGAATGTGTGTGTGTAGGTGTTGTGTTGAAGTTTTGTGAGCTCTTTATGATGTGATTGTTGTGTTTGTAGGTGTTGTGTTGAAGTTTTGTGAGCTCTTTATGATGTGATTGTTGTGTGTAGGTGTTGTGTTGAAGTGTTGTGAGCTCTTTATGATGTGATTGTTGTGTTTGTAGGTGTTGTGCTGAAGTGTTGTGAGCTCTTTATGATGTGATTGTTGTGTTTGTAGGTGTTGTGCTGAAGTGTTGTGAGCTCTTTATGATGTGATTGTGTGTGTAGGTGTTGTGCTGAAGTTTTGTGAGCTCTTTATGATGTGATTGTGTGTGTGTAGGTGTTGTGCTGAAGTGTTGTGAGCTCTTTATGATGTGATTGTGTGTGTGTAGGTGTTGTGCTGAAGTTTTGTGAGCTCTTTATGATGTGATTGTTGTGTTTGTAGGTGTTGTGTTGAAGTGTTGTGAGCTCTTTATGATGTGATTGTTGTGTTTGTAGGTGTTGTGCTGAAGTTTTGTGAGCTCTTTATGATGTGATTGTGTGTGTGTAGGTGTTGTGCTGAAGTTTTGTGAGCTCTTTATGATGTGATTGTTGTGTTTGTAGGTGTTGTGTTGAAGTGTTGTGAGCTCTTTATGATGTGATTGTGTGTGTGTAGGTGTTGTGCTGAAGTTTTGTGAGCTCTTTATGATGTGATTGTGTGTGTGTAGGTGTTGTGCTGAGGTGTTGTGAGCTCTTTATGATGTGATTGTTGTGTTTGTAGGTGTTGTGTTGAAGTTTTGTGAGCTCTTTATGATGTGATTGTTGTGTTTGTAGGTGTTGTGCTGAAGTGTTGTGAGCTCTTTATGATGTGATTGTTGTGTGTGTAGGTGTTGTGCTGAAGTGTTGTGAGCTCTTTATGATGTGAATGTGTGTTTGTAGGTGTTGTGTTGAAGTGTTGTGAGCTCTTTATGATGTGATTGGTGTGTGTAGGTGTTGTGCTGAAGTTTTGTGAGCTCTTTATGATGTGATTGTTGTGTTTGTAGGTGTTGTGTTGAAGTGTTGTGAGCTCTTTATGATGTGATTGGTGTGTTTGTAGGTGTTGTGTTGAAGTGTTGTGAGCTCTTTATGATGTGATTGTTGTGTTTGTAGGTGTTGTGTTGAAGTGTTGTGAGCTCTTTATGATGTGATTGTTGTGTGTAGGTGTTGTGCTGAAGTTTTGTGAGCTCTTTATGATGTGATTGTTGTGTTTGTAGGTGTTGTGTTGAAGTGTTGTGAGCTCTTTATGATGTGATTGGTGTGTTTGTAGGTGTTGTGTTGAAGTGTTGTGAGCTCTTTATGATGTGATTGTGTGTGTGTGTGTGTGTGTAGTAGGTGTTGTGTTGAAGTGTTGTGAGCTCTTTATGATGTGATTGTTGTGTGTAGGTGTTGTGCTGAAGTTTTGTGAGCTCTTTATGATGTGATTGTTGTGTTTGTAGGTGTTGTGTTGAAGTGTTGTGAGCTCTTTATGATGTGATTGGTGTGTTTGTAGGTGTTGTGTTGAAGTGTTGTGGGCTCTTTATGATGTGATTGGTGTGTTTGTAGGTGTTGTGTTGAAGTGTTGTGAGCTCTTTATGATGTGATTGGTGTGTTTGTAGGTGTTGTGCTGAAGTGTTGTGAGCTCTTTATGATGTGATTGTGTGTGTGTAGGTGTTGTGCTGAAGTGTTGTGAGCTCTTTATGATGTGATTGTTGTGTTTGTAGGTGTTGTGCTGAAGTGTTGTGAGCTCTTTATGATGTGATTGTGTGTGTGTAGGTGTTGTGCTGAAGTGTTGTGAGCTCTTTATGATGTGATTGTTGTGTTTGTAGGTGTTGTGCTGAAGTGTTGTGAGCTCTTTATGATGTGATTGTTGTGTTTGTAGGTGTTGTGCTGAAGTTTTGTGAGCTCTTTTTGATGTGTAGGTGTTGTGCTGAAGTGTTGTGAGCTCTTTATGATGTGATTGTTGTGTTTGTAGGTGTTGTGTTGAAGTGTTGTGAGCTCTTTATGATGTGATTGGTGTGTTTGTAGGTGTTGTGCTGAAGTGTTGTGAGCTCTTTATGATGTGAATGTGTGTTTGTAGGTGTTGTGTTGAAGTTTTGTGAGCTCTTTATATGTGATTGTTGTGTTGAAGTTTTGTGAGCTCTTTATGATGTGATTGTGTGTCTGTAGTAGATGTTGTGTTGAAGTTTTGTGAGCTCTTTATGATGTGATTGTTGTGTTTGTAGGTGTTGTGTTGAAGTGAGGAGGACACCGTGAGAATGGCTACGCCGCTGACTTCCAGACAGAGCAGCTACTCCTCAATCTCTGGAAAGATGTAAGTGACATTCATGCCTTATCAACCCATTTATCGTTCTCTTTTAGAAATTAAAAGAAAATAAGCATAACACTTTATAATAACTTTCATTAATAAAATCATTAACTAACATTACATAATGCTTAACTGATCATTGGTCAATATATATTCACATAGTTAGAAATATGAGATAATGTGTTTAATGAACTTATCAAACATTACATAATATTTAGCAGATCATTATTTAATGTAAATTAAAATGCTTACAAATGTCATTAAACTTTAAATTCATATGATCAAGCACTTTTTATAAAATCTACAAATGATTTTGACAGATGTTTTACAGTGACTAAAAGCTTAATTAATAATAGCATATAATGCTGAACGGATCTTTAGTTAATATATATTCAAGGCAAACGGATAGCAACACACACTGAACATAGACAACACCGGACACTGGACTGAAACAGAACTGAACATACAGTATATACAGGTGTTAATGATGGCGACTGATGAGTGCACAGCTGAATGTGATTAGTGTCCGTGACAACAAATGAGTGACGAAGGCAGGTGATGATGGATCATAACGAGTCCAAACTAACGTGAATTTGACAGAACGCCCCATCCCGGTAGGCGCCACCCTGGCGAAGGGGTGGCACAGACAGGCAGATGAAGAGGATGAGGAGCTGGCGAAGGGATGGCACAGACAGGCAGATGAAGAGGATGAGGAGCTGGCGAAGGGATGGCACAGACAGGCAGATGAAGAGGATGAGGGGTTGGCGAAGGGGTGGCACAGACAGGCAGATGAAGAGGATGAGGAGCTGGCGAAGGGGTGGCACAGACAGGCAGATGAAGAGGATGAGGAGCTGGCGAAGGGATGGCACAGACAGGCAGATGAAGAGGATGAGGGGTTGGCGAAGGGGTGGCACAGACAGGCAGATGAAGAGGATGAGGGGATGGCGAAGGGGTGGCACAGACAGGCAGATGAAGAGGGTGAGGGGCTGGCGAAGGGGTGGCACAGACAGGCAGATGAAGAGGATGAGGGGCTGGCGAAGGCGTGGCACAGACAGGCAGATGAAGAGGATGAGGGGCTGGCGAAGGGGTGGCACAGACAGGCAGATGAAGAGGATGAGGGGCTGGCGAAGGGGTGGCACAGACAGGCAGATGAAGAGGATGAGGGGCTGGTGAAGGGGTGGCACAGACAGGCAGATGAAGAGGATGAGGGGCTGGCGAAGGGGTGGCACAGACAGGCAGATGAAGAGGATGAGGGGCTGGCGAAGGGGTAGCACAGACAGGCAGATGAAGAGGATGAGGGGCTGACGAAGGGGTGGCACAGACAGGCAGATGAAGAGGATGAGGGGCTGGCGAAGGGGTAGCACAGACAGGCAGATGAAGAGGATGAGGGGCTGGCGAATGTGTGGCACAGACAGGCAGATGAAGAGGATGAGGGGCTGGCGAAGGTGGACGGACGGTTCTGGGGTGGACGGACGAAGAACAACAAAGTCCAGGGTGGTAATGAAGTTTGAGTGAGCCAAGGGGTGGCCTTGAGCAGGGGATGATGGCTGTTCATCCAGGCCACAGCCAGAGTGGTGCCCCACAGCGGCGTTGACGGAGGGAAGAGCCATGGAGGAATACTGGTGAGGGCCGCCATGGGGCTGACCGGAGACGATGACGGCGAGGATGGAGCCCACTGCGCAGCCGATGAGCCGAGGTGGTGGAGATCCTGGAGGCCACGACAAAGCCGCAGACCTCCCGAGAGCGAGGTGGAGATCCGGAGGTCTGAGGGTGAGTTGGACGGTGGAGCCGACGTGCCGAGGGAGTCCGGTAAGATCGCATGGCCGATGGTCCACGCCGAGGTCGAGGGTGGAAGGAGCGCATGTTCGGGAGCCAGGGCGACAGGTCGAGGCAGAGCGTAGCGTAGCTCCTCATGCCCAGGAGAAGATGGCTACCGACAGGCCCGAGGTGGTACCACGCTACTGAGGCAGAGGGGGTGCTGAGGGACTGAAGGGTGATGGAGATGACTGAGTGGCACAGATGGCTGGAGACTGGGAGAGAGACTGAAGGCCAATGCAGAACCCCCCCCCAAAAAAAATTAAGTATTCGGGATAGTTGGGAGAGGTGGTGGGAGAGGGAGGCTGGGCGGGGCTAGCGAGACAGGTAGAGGACTGATAGGTTTAGAACTGACAGGGGCTGGACAAATCTCCTCTCCAAACTCAAAATCAAGAAGTGTCCTTGCCACAAACGCGCACTCAGTAGCGGGGAGGTTGGCGGGGCTCACTTCCGAATCCTCGAAGTCCACCAGCACTCCCTCTGCGATGGATGGCTCATCCGGCTCACACACCTGGTCAGGCGCACGCTGCTCGGGCTCTGTGGCGGTGTGGTCCTCGGTCGCTCTTGTGGGTGCAGGTTCATTCATCGCAGCGGTCTCCGTCGCACTACCTGTGGTGGGCTCAGGTCAACGATCCTCGCCGTCTGGGTGGTTCTGGCTGGGCACTGGGATGGGGAGTGAGGCTGATGGCATCCTCGCGGGCATGAACGCGGGATCCGCAGGACGCCAGCACCCACTCCACATATGACGCGAAGCTCCCTTGAGGAACCTCCTCGGATAACTCCTTGAGTCCGACATCCAGGAACGTGCACAGGCAGTTATCCGGGAAGGTGGTCTGATGGTCCATGGTGCAAGCAGGGGTGAAAACAGAACAAACACACTGAACACAAAAACAGAAAAAAAATGAAAATTCAACAAACGTGTTCAACTTGTTTGATCCGGTATTCTGTCACAGGTGGTTGCTGGCAGACGGATACGATTCAATTCAAAAGGTTTATTCTCCAAAGATCCTACAGGAAGGCAAACGGATATCAACACACACTGAACATAGACAATACTGGACACTGGACTGAAACAGAACTGAACATATATACAGGTGTTAATGATGGTGATCATTGCCGTGATATTTACTTACTTACTTACTTGTTCAGATGACATCTTCCGGTGAAAATTCTTATGTTGGTCATTCTTCCAAAAAGTAGAATCTGTGATTACGAACGCCAGGATCCACACCGGCGGCGACTGACAGCCACACATTCTCCTCAAAACACTGGATTCATCCGCGCTGTGCCGTGCCGAGGCACAACCCACGTAAAGTTGATAATTCCGTGAATAACTGCAATTGCAGATTTCTAACAGAGATGGCGACAAAGAGGAAAAACTACGGACTGCAGCTTTAACTAATATTCACTTATGAACCTTATTGTAAAGTTTTACAGATTAATTGATTGATTTGAGTGCCCTTTTTTCCAATAAAGTTTGAGGCGGGGCCAATCTTAAAGGGATAGTTCACCAAAAAATGAATATTCTATCAATAATTACTCTCCCTCAGGTCATTCCAAACCCATAAGACCTTCGTTCATCTTCAGAACAGAGACATTGTAAGACAGAAATAATGATACTGTGTGTTTGAAAACTGATAGAGAAGCATCGGCTGAAGCCAGCAGATAATATGAGCAATAAACAATAATAAACAATCACCAAAGTCAAATATCACAACCAACCATAGAATATTCAGCTGCATTTATTTATTATGTACTTTTTATTGTGCTATGATTGTGCACTGAATTCACTCTCGTAGGCCATTGAGTGAATAGATGATAGAAATCAATTTAGTTTCCCTAAATTCTTCCCTAAATGTATTACTGGAACGCTGTCCTGCATCTTCAGTCATTAGGGTTTTATGTTTAGTTCTGGATATGCCAAGAGGAACCCAAGCACCAGAAGCATCATTATCATGAGTGTACATTCAGGCATGTAGATATTAATATATACTGATGTGTGTGTGAATGAAGCGAAGCCCTTGTGTTTTGCAGCTGGTCGCTCCAGCAGACAGCAGGTGGAGGAGTGTGTGTGTGTGTGTGTGTGTGTGTGTGTGTTGTGCTGCTCACTCATGTTTGCCTCCTCCCCCGATGAACAATTATCATTGCACACGCCAACGGTTCACACAGGTGCTTGTCTGAGCTCCACTGGATCCTCCATTTGTTCACACACTCAAACACACACACACACACACACACACACACACACACACACACACACACACACACACTTACCTGCGATAGAACAACAGACTCCATTTCATCTGTGATGTCACTCAAAAACAGGCCAGAAACCTCAGAATATGATCATGTCAACATGTTAATGCCGGAAACGCCAGAATAACTTCATGAATAATCCAGGAGCTTCATCTGACAGCTCGTCCTGAAGCATCTTCCGTTTGACCACGACTGAAGAACTTGACATGAAGATTCAGGCGCTCCTCCATATGCATCGTCTCTGAGAAGAAAATGCCATTTTTATTCTATTTCAAATGATGAATGCAGACGCGCTGTGTGTCAAGATCAGCTGAATAATTGATGTGTGTTGGGCAGGAGCGCAGGCTTTAATGGGCCAGGATGTGGAGGTTGTAGGTGTACTCTGACATCATGCTTGAGATAAAAATTACAGAAATGTTCAACTCAATGTATTTGTGTTGTTTTTCCACAATGCACATCTTCACAGAGAGTCGTGTCCCAACGCCTGCGGGAGGAAGACAAATAAAAGCCATGTTTAAAACCCCCGCTTTAAACTATATGACGTCAAAGACAGCGTGCAGAATCACAATCATGTGTGATTATCGAAGGTTTCGCGAGGACCTTTCCTGAACTCAGCAGATGATATCAGCATCAGACTGTGTTTACTCTAGAGGCTTCACCACTGAGTGTGTGTGTGTGTGTGTGTGTTTACTCTGATAATGACTGACTGTACGCAGGGCTTTCTGACCCGTCGATGGCTGCAAATGTAAATATTTGTGCTGGAGAGCAGCTTTTCCTCCACATTCATTCAGATAAACCCATTATCCTGATGATCCGTTCACAAGAGGCCTTTCTCGCAGAAATTGTTTTGATACTTTGTTGAAAATGGCCTGCTGTAATACACTGTAATAATGTAAGAGTCATTTTACACATTTCTTTACAGAAACAATAACAATTTGAGGTATAAAATAATGACACATAATAGATTTATTCAACTTCATTGTTTTAATTAGCGTAGCATGAACGTATAGACGTCACATGTGGAAATCTGCCGACTCTCAGAACACAATCATGTCTCTGCTATCGATGTAAACACACACCGCTTTAGCTCTTCAGTTTCGGCTTGTACACACAGTGCCGGAGAAATGTGTGTGTCGATGATGTGTTCCTGTTCCTCTCGCTCTGAGCCGTGACACTCATTACACCACAGTACCGTAGTGTAGGAGAAGAGCATAACCTGTGTGTGTGTGTGTGTGTGTGTGTGTGTGTTTGATCATCATCGCTGAACGTTCAACAGAACAACTCTATCAATTTAAAGTTTATGCTTCTTCCTACTCCTTTTCGGACATGTATAAGTTAATATTGTTTTGCTTTCTGTTTTGTTGGAGTTTTTTCATTAGCTTTTATTGCATTATTATTATTATTATTATTCTTTTACATGTTTGGGTTAGAGTTAAATAAAGCCATTCATTCATTCATTCATTCAGTGATTCATTCATTTATTAGACCCCAATAGTGAGAAAGAATAAAAGCATTAGCTTGTCTGTAATGGTAATATCGGGGTCTGGCTTTATGTGCATTATCTTTTGTTTCATTGTTAAGCCTACTATACATCGTATTTTACTATAGTATTTGTATATCTGTAATATTTAAGTGCTAGTAGCTTTTCCCCCCAAACACTCAAATTTACTGCACTTTTTTTCTGTACTATTATTTTTAATGATTATCTGTAAGTTTATCCCAGTAACCTCAGCCTGCGCTGACCTCAGCTCCTAATGAAGCACAATCAGGGGTGTAGTGGCCCAGATAGCTGGGGTTTCTGCTCTTATTGTGAGGTGATCATTACCATGGGCTGCTGTGTCCCCTGCGCTTCATTTAACTGGTCTTTTCATTTAACAGCTACTGGTGTCTGTCAATAATACATGCGAGTACACTGATTAAAATATACATGTACATCATTTAGCCAGATTCCTCTAGTCAAGAAGTTCTTCAGCCCAGATCAGTATTTGTGTAAATAGTAGGGCTTCCTAAACGCTACTCAGGCTCATTGGAAACACGAGTTTCTACCGACATTTATGCGAAACTCCACAAACATACCGATCACTGCCTTTCCAGCTGAAATTAAACACCAGCGACTTTTATTCCTTTTCACACAATCAATAAAGACTTATCTTCACGCATTTCCTTCCTGTGTTATGAGCTGTAAACGATGAGATTTTGAGGTTTGCATCTCATAAGTGTGTATTTCTGCTGTAGTAAAGTCTCTCTGCACTCGTGATGTGAAGCGCTGGAATTTGAGTCTCTGAAACACCAGAAAAGAGCTTAAAGACTTGTAGAAGCAGATCAAGTGGCACGGTTACTTCAGCATGTGTGTTTTATCTCACGTTTGCACTATCAGTTAGGTTTAGTGTAGGTGGTACGTTATTTTCAAAAGCGATAGAGCATTAATCTTTTAGTGCCACTCATTTCTGAACTGCCACGATACATACAACAACCAATGTTATAAAGAGTTGCCAGACACACTTTCAGAAGTGTCGCGAAATTAGCCACATAATGACTTTTTGCAGTTTCCGATGAGTCTGGGTTGCCTAAACCTAGTATATCTCCAAAGACTCCGGAGGAAATGTGCGTAGAGTCTGCTAGGGTATCTCTGAGCTATCTCTCGAGGCGTCCCGACTCCACTGATGGGCCCATCTGTAACTTCTGATTGTGGACCTTCGTATCTTGGCGAGTTTGAGCACAGTTTGAGACGATATTGAGATCTCTCTCCAAACTCTAGACGAGGTTTCTGCAAAACTCTCTCCATTTCATAACTCTGTTGTCTGTGAGAAAAAATTGAGCTATTAAAGAGATCTCAATTGTCATCTTTTTCCTTTTCTGTGGCTTACCAATTATTGTTCATAAGGCTATTCTAGCTTCCCTCATTACAGTGAATCTCTGAAAACAGAAATAGCTTTAATGACACCTCAACCCTGTGTGGCTAGTGTATTTTACAGAGTAGTTTCAAAGGCTCATGTCCGTGCAGAAATGTGTGTAATGCCCTGATGTGGTATGTGTCCCGTCAGCAGGTGTGATGAGATACTTGATACTTGTGATGAGTCCTCACTCAATGGCTGGTTGTCTAAGTGGTGTCCGCAAAATAATATAGACAATTATTTTCATACACAATTGGGAAAAGTTTTTGGGGCAGACCTGACCTGTTGAAAAGAGATGGTATTCATCCCTCCTGGGATGGTGCTGCTCTTCTCTCTAGTAATATGGCACATAGTCTTAGAGCTCAAACATGACAATCTGGGGCTCAGGTCAGGAAGCAGACAGACTGGCTAAACCGACCGTCTGCTAGCTGTCTCACGTCACCAAGGTCAGATAAATCCCATCACATAGAGACTCTTTCACCTAGCTATCATCATATAGAGACTGTGTCTGTTCCCCGAATTAGGACATACAAAAAACATCCAAACCCATCTACGGGTAAAATTTTTATTGATGTTAAAAAAATAAAAAACAGATATAATACAGATGACCAAATGATAAAGCTTGGGTTGCTGAATATTAGATCCCTTACTTCAAAAGCACTTATAATTTGTATTCAAATTCAAATTAACAAATGATATGATTTCAGATAATAACCTAGATGTGCTGTGTTTGACAGAAACCTGGCTAAAACCAAACGATTACATTACTTTAAATGAGTCCACCCCGCAAGATTACTGTTATAAACATGAACCTCGTCTGAAACGCAAATAAGGAGGAGGTGTTGCTGTAATTTATAGTAATATCTTCAGAATTACTGAGAAGTCTTGTTTTAAATATAATTATTTTGAAGTGTTGTTGCTAAATGTAGCAATATATAGTGTAAACGATAAACCGCTTTTGAGATTTGTGCTGGCTACTGTATACAGGCCACCAGGGCACCATACAGACTTTATCAAAGAATTTGCTGACTTTCTATCAGAGTTAGTACTGGCTGCAGATAAAGTATTAATTGTTGGTGATTTTAATATACATGTAGATAACGAAAAAGATGCATTGGGATTGGCATTTAAAGACATTCTAAACTCTATTGGAGTTAGACAACACGTGTCAGGACCTACTCATTGTCATAATCAAACTCTAGATCTCATATTATCACATGGAATAGATGTTGATTCCGTTGAAATTCTGCAGCAGAGCGATGACATCTCAGATCATTATCTAGTCTCATGTAAACTTAATTTAGCCAAGACTGCAAAGCCGACTCCGTGTTACAAATATGTTAGACCTATCACTCCTGCCACTAAAGATTGCTTTATTAATAATCTTCCTAATCAGTTTCATTATCTCAGCATCCCAGATAGCTTAGAAGGACTCGATATTGCGACAGAAACTTTTAACTCTCTCTTTTCCAGCACTTTAGACACAATTGCTCCATTGCGCTTAAAGAAGATTAAAGAAAATAGTCCAACGCCGTGGTACAACGAGCACACTCGGCCCTTAAGAGAGCAGCCAGAAACATGGAGCGCAACTGGAAGAAAACAAAACTAGAGGTATTTCGCATTTCATGGAAAGAGAGCTTGATTGCTTACAGAGAGACTTTAAAAGCTGCTAGATCTGCTTATTTTTCAACCCTATTAGAAGAAAATAAACAATCCTAGGTATTTATTTGAAACAGTGGCTAATTAATGAAAAATAAAGCTTCAAGCCCAGAAATTTCCAAGCAGCACAGCAGTAATGACAGTATGAACTTCTTCACTTATAAGATTGATAATATCAGGGACAAAATTATAACTATGCAACCGTCTACTACAGTATCACATCAGGCAGTGCATTGTAGTCTCCCTGAGGAAAAAGTCTCCCTGATTCATTCATTGCTATAGGAGAGGAAGAATTCGTTAAACTTGTTAAATCATCTAAATCGAAAACATGTATGTTAGACCCTATACCGACTGAAGACTATAAGCTACTGAAAGAGATGCTCCCAGAGGTCATAGATCCTCTTCTTACTATCATTAATTCATCTTTGTCATTAGGATACGTACCAAAAACCTTTAAGCTGGCTATGATTAAACCGCTTGTTAAAAAAACGCAACTTGATCGTACAGAATTAGTCAATTACAGGCCAATCTCGAATCTACCTTTTATGTCAAAGATATTAGAAAAAGCAGTATCTTCACAAATGTGTTCCTTTCTTGAAAGAAATTATATCTGGAGGATTTCCAGTCAGGATTTAGACCGTACCATAGTACCGAGACTGCTCTCATTAGAGTTACAAATGATTTGCTCTTATCATTCGATCATGGTAGTATCTCTCTATTAGTGTTACTCGATCTTAGTGCTGCATTTGACACCACTGACCACAACATTCTTTTTAATAGACTCAAATTATGTTGGCATTAGTGGAATTGCACTAGCATGGTTTAAATCATACTTATCTGACCGTTATCAGTTTGTAGCAGTAAATGAAGAGATGTCTTATCGATCACAAGTTCAGTATGGCGTACCACAAGGCTCAGTACTAGGACCGTTGCTGTTCATTCTGTACATGCTACCCTTAGGAGATATCATTAGGAAGCATGGCATTAGTTTTCACTGTTATGCTGATGATACTCAGCTCTATATTTCTTCACGCCCTGACGAAACTTGCCAATCTACAAAATTAACGGAATGCATAGCTGCTTTAAAAAATTGGATGACTAGTATTTCCTACTACTTAACTCTGAAAAAACAGAGATTCTAATTATTGGACAAAAAACGTCCTCATGTAATAATCTAGAATACTGTCTAACACTTGATGGCTGCTCTGTCAAGTCTTTGTCATCGGTTAGGAACCTGGGTGTGCTCTTTGACATCAATCTTTCATTTGAAAGTCACGTGTCTAGTATCTGTAAAACCGCATTTTTCCATCTTAAAAATATATCTAAATTACGCCATATGCTGTCATTGACAAATGCGGAACAATTAGTTCATGCGTTCATGACCTCAAGGCTAGATTATTGTAATGCTCTACTGGGTGGTTGCCCTGCACGCTTAATAAACAAACTACAGCTGGTCCAAAACGCAGCAGCTCGAGTTCTTACCAGAACCAGGAAGTATGACCATATTAGCCCGGTTCTGTCAACACTGCACTGGCTCCCTATTAAACATCGCATACATTTTAAAATATTGCTGATTACTTACAAAGCACTAAATGGTTTAGCTCCGCAGTACTTGAGCGAGCTCTTAACGCATTATAGTCCTTCACGTCTTAGCAGGTCAGCAGGTGTGTAATGCCCTGATGTGGTGTGTGTCCGTCAGCAGGTGTGTATTGCCCTGATGTGGTGGTGTGTGTCCGTTAGCAAGTGTGTAATGCCCTGATGTGGTGTGTGTGTGTCCGTCAGCAGGTGTGTAATGCCCTGATGTGGTATGTGTTTCCCGTCAGCAGGTGTGTAATGCCCTGATGTGGTGTGTCCGTCAGCAGGTGTGTAATGCCCTGATGTGGTGGTGTGTTTCCGTCAGCAGGTGTGTAATGCCCTGATGTGGTATCTGTTTCCGTCAGCAGGTGTGTAATGCCCTGATGTGGTGGTGTGTGTCCGTCAGCAGGTGTGTAATGCCCTGATGTGGTGTGTGTGTGTCCGTCAGCAGGTGTGTAATGCCCTGATGTGGTGTGTGTGTCCGTCAGCAGGTGTGTAATGCTCTGATGTGGTGTGTGTGTGTCCGTCAGCAGGTGTGTAATGCCCTGATGTGGTGTGTGTGTTCGTCAGCAGGTGTGTGATACAGGTGGACTCTGTCCAGCGCTGGATGGAGGACTTGCGGCACATGACGGAGGTGGAGTGCATGTGTGTCCTGCAGTCGAAGCCCCTCGGTGTGGATGAAGATGCCCCAGGGGAGCTCATCGTGTCGGTGGGCGAGCAGGTGACCCGGGATAACCTGCAGGCGCTGCTGAAGAGGGCGCTGGTGGTCAGCACGGAGCTGGGCAAGATGTTCCAGCGGCTGGAGAAGCGGCGCTGGCAGCGGGTTCACAGCACGGCCCTCAGGGTCAGCGCTCACGTGCGCTCGCTCATCCAGGAGTACAGCACGGCCAGAAGTGCTCCAGCAGACATGCAGAAGGTGCAAGAACATGTCAAAACAAAAAGCCTTTAATCACATATAACAAACATATTTTACTAATGATATTGTATGTGCTCATCTCTCATGGCAGTATGAGAAATCGCTGCTGGAGAAGTGCATGGAGCTCAACGTCATTACTGAGAGGTGAAGAACACACCTTCTTTCATCGTCTTACAGATCATGTACATATCTGACACTTTTTACTTCTCAGGTGTCTTCATACTGAGGATGAATACTTCCTCAAATCCATGAAGGAGGCCATTCACGAGATCCTGACTGACGTCAGTGACTCCTTCAGCCATATGATTGACATGGCGCTGGCCAATGAGATTCAGGTAAGAGTGGCCTTTTACTACATGATCTTCATTGATCATTAGATTAACTGCTTTTACATTTGCTTCAGTTATTTTGGTTACAGCTTCAGTATTCATGAATTATTATTGAGTAATACAGTTTAATGGTTTTATGGAGTGAGTGCTAGTGAATCGTGGATCGGCGTTCACCATCTGTCCCGCGGAGGAAGACGTTGCCAGCCCCACTCCGGACTCAGAACTGGAAAAGGTTATAGTCTCGTCTCTCCGCTGGTCCTGCCCTCACCTGCGTCTCTGATGGTCCACCCAGCCTTCCTCTCCCACCTCCTCCACCTCTTCTGGCCCTGTCGCCACTGGTTCCCTTTAGTTCCTCGGCTCCTCCTCTGTTTGCTCCTCTATGCTGCACAGATGCGCCTCAGGTCTTCTTGTCTCCGGCTACACCTGTTCTGATCCCCTGGCTCCACCTCCAGCCACCGAACACCGTGGCCTGTTGACCAGTCGGCTCCACCTTGGCTCCTCCCTCCCTCAACTCCACCTGGGACTGTCGTCCTTACGGCTCCACCGGGCTCCCTCGTCCCTCTGGCTCTGCCTTGTTCAGTCATCGCTCTGCCTATGCCATGGACTTCTGCCTTCCCTCCAGCTTCGCCTCCCCTCTGGCACTTTGAGTCCCACCTGCTGCGCCTCAGTCCTCCGGCACCCTGGCTCTGCCTTGGCCTCCAGGACCTACAGCATCGCCCGGTCTCTGTGTCTCCTCAGCTTCGCTCTGACCCCTGACCCCCTGACACTCTGACCCCAACCTGGCTCCTCCAACATTGGGTTCTGCTGTGGGCCTTTGTCCTGGCAGTACACTGGGTTGTCAGGGATATGTTTAGTTCTGTTAGTTTCCTTATATTTAGGGCCCAAACCCTGAAAGGGCTTATTGTTTTCCTTAGGATACTACTTCTTCTTTTTCGTCAAGGTTTCAGGGGCTTTTGGTTCCCTTAAAATGCTCAAAAACTCTTGAAAATGTGCACACTGGTCAGAATCCGCGGCCATTAGGGCTAGGCCAAAGCTGGTACACGGGCGTGGTAGGGGGGCTCTACGGCGCCACCTAGAATGGGATCTGAAATCTTGGATGCATACAAGAACGTATTTGTATGAAACTCGGTACACATATAGTTCTCAACACGTCAAACTTTTAATAATATTCTTGAGTGTTTTTGAGGCTCTTAAAATGCTTCAAATTGCATTAAACTGGACACACACATCAGTGTTGTCAGCCAGTAGACATAGGCAAAGCCTTAGAAACAGGCATGGTGGAGGGGCTCAGTAGTGCCACCTTTTGACAAAAGTTGGGGTTTAGTCTTACCTACAGTCAGCAAACTCAGTACATACATTGTTCTCATCGAGCCGGACAACTTTCTTATTTACAGTCATTAGCTCTGACCAACAGGAAGTCAGATATTTTGTTTTGAATGTGGATTTTTTTCATAATCAGGCAATTTTTATCTGCTACGCCTAGGGACTTCATACGATTCACACCAAACTTTCTGAACATGGTGGCAAGACACTGAAGATGTTAAATTGTGAATGGATACTGGATATCTCAATCGGTGTTGCCATGGCGAGCATTTAAAATGATGACAAAAAGGGAAACATGAAGTGTCTCATATCATGACATAATCCTTTTATATTCTCCCACTTTAAGTGCATATTGGCTGTCGTGCACAGTCTCCCTAAAGCCTCCGGGGTGGCGGTGGCACCAGGGCTTGGGCCCGTCATCGCTGCTTGCAGCTATATTTTAGTTTGGTTTTGTGCTGTTCCTGTTTCCATGAGTTCCCAGTCATTGATAGTTTCCATGGTTGTTAAGAAATGCACACCTGATCACTGTTGTGTTTATTATCCTCCCCTGTGTTCAGTTCATTCAGTTCTTGGTTCAGTGTTGTTTATGCGGTTGTGTTTTACTGTGATTACTCTACTATCTCCTGCGTGCTCTTAGTTTATTGTAAAATAAAGTGTTTCTGTTGTATTCTCCTTGTTATTGTGTGCTCAGGTCCAGGGGAAAGATGGCGCCTGTGTGTTTGGCTGGCCGTCGGTCTCTCTCGTGTATATTTATATGGATATATTTATGGATGCTTATCTGGGCTTCAAATTGCTGCACATGTTTGGTCTATGACCGCCAGTCATTACTGAACATTCGTACCTCTTTTATGGACATGTATAAGCAGGATGTAGCGCACGTTTTTAATCAAACGTTCAGAAGCTTCACTACAGATACTCTGGAGTGTATACGCCAGTGGCCTCTCATCACTTCGCGGAAAAAACGCAGGAGGAAACATGGGAGTCGGGGTGGACGCATCATCAGATTGAAAGCGCATCTTCGAGCTGGGATCGATCTAAATCTGCATCGTATGTCGTGTTATGGCGGATATGTTGCCTGGCGACGGCGAGCGCTGGCTCAGCGGTGGCTTCAACCTATTATAGTGTTTAGTGACTATTTTTAAAAACTCATTCTCTGTGCGATGCCGGTCAGTTCCTGTCAGCGCATTTTCTAGTTTCGAAGCGCAGCTAGTTCATTTAGACTGGAATTGCCCTATCTTATTAGGGGTGATTTACCGTCCTCCACACTCACTACAGGACTTCATTCAGCAATTTACAGAATTCATTGGTAATATCACCACAACCTATGACCGTTTTTTATTGGTGGGTGATTTTAATATCCACGTTTGCTGTCAATCAAACTCCCTATCAAAGGATTTCGTCAGCCTCATTGAATCTTTTAACCTGGTCCAGTGGACTCCACTCCACTCTATAAATGACTCCACTCACATTCAGGGTCACATCTTGGACCTTGTACTTTCCTATGGGATAGCAATCAGTGATGTTGTTATATCTGATTTTATGATTTCGGACCATAAGCCGATATTATTTTCTACATCTCTACCTTGCATTTCTCACTCCACTATTGCAGATGTAAGACTGCCTCGGTCCTATTCCCCTCAGTTTGGATCTAATTTTAATGAGCACTTTATGAAATCCTCCTCACATTTGCTTTTGGATTCACCGCTATTGGACCTAGATGCCGACCAGCATCTCGGTCTGTTAAACTCTGCTTGGCTGAATGCCCTAAATGAAACTGCTCCGCTTAGGGCTTATAAACCTAAACCTAAATCTGAACCATGGCTCAACGCGGATATTCATCGACTAAGACAAGTTAGCAGAAAGGCTGAGCGCAAATGGAAAAAGGACAAGTTACATATTTCACTTCAGCTGTTTAAAGCCAGTTTGTCGACTTACCAGAATGCTGTAAAGTCGGCTAAAGCCACATACTTCCACTCTAGACCAAAGGTTTTATTCTCTGTTATAAACTCTGTTTTAAATCCTCCGGTCAATACAATGCTTGGTGCTTCTGATTAGCTATGTGAAAGCTTCTTGAGATTTTTCATCGACAAAATATCTAATCTGAGATGCAAAGCTAGCCCCTCTCAATCTGAACACTCTAGTCAGTTGTTGAATTCTGTTACCTGGGATACTTTTGAGCCAATCACTCTGAATCTCCTCAAAGAAATTATAGCAAATATGAAACCTTCGTCCTGCTCTCTCGACATCATTTCTCCTAAGTTTCTTAAATTAATTGTTGATTCAGCAGGGCCAGGATTGGTGTCATTTGTAAATAAGTGCCTCCTCATCGGCTCCATCCCTGCTGCCCTTAAGGTGGCCACGGTCACACCGTTACTCAAGAAGCCTTCACTGGATCCTGCCGTGCTAAATAACTTTCGTCCTATCTCTGCATTACCTTTTGTTTCGAAGGTGTTGGAAAAAGTTGTTCTTGACCAACTCCAGTTTTTCCTAAAGTGCAATGATATTTCTGAAAAATTTCAATCTGGTTTTAAGTCTGAATCTGCCCTGTTGAGAGTTTTAAATGACATCTATTTATCCACGGATACTGGTGACTCTGTGGCTCTTGTACTTTTAGATCTATCAGCAGCTTTTGATACTGTCGACCACTCTATTCTGTTATCCAGACTAGAGTATTATGTGGGGCTAAAAGGTATCGTCCTCCAGTGGTTCCAGTCTTATCTCTCGGATCGAACTTTCAGAGTAAAGTTAGGAAATTGTTCCTCTTCCATTGCGCATCTAACCTGTGGTCTTCCTCAAGGATCTATCTTAGCGCCATCTCTTTTCTCTCTCTATATGTTACCACTGGGCGGCATTCTAAGAAGACATAGGGTATCCTTTCACTGTTATGCAGACGATACACAAATGTATGTACCAATCAAGAGAAATTATCCTTCTGCCCTTTCATCATTACTAAGTTTGGGTAGATGAAGTTAAATTTTGGCTGGACCAAAAAAAAAAATGTTTAAATGAAAATAAGACCGAGATCATTGTCTTTGGGTCTACTGTTAATCCTCAGGCTGCCACCTTCGTCCTAGGCAGACTATCGGCTTTTAGATCATCTCGTGTACGTAACCTGGGCGTTCTACTAGATGAGTCTTTAAACTTTGATAAACAAATCTCCTCTGTAATAAGCTCTAGTTTTTACCAACTTCGTTTGCTGTCGAAAGTCAAACCCTTCCTTAATCACAAAACTCTTGAGATGGCTGTTAATGCCTTTATCTCCTCACGCTTAGACTATTGCAATTCACTTTACTGCGGTATTTCGAAAACTCAAATTGCTTGTCTTCAATTAATGCAAAATGCTGCTGCAAGATTCCTCTCAAATAGTCGAAAAAGTGACCATATCACTCCAATTCTGAGGTCCCTTCATTGGTTACCAATTAACTTCAGAATTGATTTTAAAATCCTTTTGTTTGTATATAAATCTCTATGCAGCCAAGCACCAAGCTACCTATCTGAATTGCTACAACCATACACTCCATTAAGAAGTCTGAGATCAAGCGATAAGAACCTGTTATTAGTCCCACATTCCAGACTCAAACGCAGAGGGGATCGAGCATTCGCTGTGGTTGGGCCCCGGCTGTGGAACAATTTGCCCCTAGAAATTAGGATAGCCCCTTCCGTGATTTCTTTTAAGTCACTTTTAAAAACGCACTTGTTTTCCTTGGCTTATAATTAAGGTTGGTTAGTTTTATTATTTCTCTATTGAGTCTGATGCTGTTTTTTTCTTTTTATTCTAAGTCTGATACTGCCATTTCTGTTTTATTATTGATGAGTCTGACACTATTTTTGCCATTTCTGTTTTCTTATTTTTTTATTTTAAGTCCGACAATGTTTCTGCTACTCCTGCTTAAGGTTGCTCTTAGATTTGCTGTATCTGTGCTGTGCTGTTATGCATTGTCTTAATCTTGTAGTTCTGTAAAGTACTTTGGTCAGTCAGTGGCTGTTATAAAATGTGCTATATAAATAAAATGAACTTGAACTTGAACTTGAACTCATTACAACAACTGTGTGTGACAATAGTGACATTTGTTCTCATTTTTTTTTTACAGATTCTGATCCGTCAGATTGAGGATTCGGATAATGTTTTTGCCATCAGCACTGCCATCAGTAACCTGCTGTCTTTAACTCAGGACGGGCCGCAGCTCTGCAGCATCATTGCTAAAGTACCACAACACATACACACACACACTCTCTCATGCACACACACACACACACACACACACACACACACACACACACACACACACACACACACACACACACACACACACACACACTCTCATGCACATATACACACTGCTCTCTCATGCACACACACACACACACACACGCACACATACACACACACACACGCGCATGCACACACGCACACACTGCTGTGATCATGTGATCGGCTCCTTCGGGATATCTCTCATCTTATGCAGTGTTTTCACTCCTTTGCATTTGTTCCCATTTTGTTTCACTTGATGCAAATGTGTTCCGGCTCAGCAGATCAGATGGAGATCGTGTGTGGTTGCACACACACACACACACACACACACACACACACACACACTGCTCTGTTCCGGCTCAGCAGATCAGATGGAGATCGTGTGTGGTTGTTTCAGGAGGATTCATGTCTGGGCCATTTCAGGGCACTAACTCTGTTTTACAAGTCATTCTTTTACAGATTTTGTTTAATTGGTTTGTTTACTCAGAGTATGTTTCTCATAGTGGTGAAGACCCTGGGCACTTATTCACTTATTTACACAAGTTGAAATCATATTTACATTATTATGCTTCAATAACATATTTCAAATCAACAATACAATTTATAGTTAGCTTGATAAAAACAATTTATTTTTAGCATGAAACTGGAGGGTTTGGTCTCCGGCTTCTTTACTGAGCTCAGCTTCATGTCCATTAGCCGTCTGGTTTTCCTGGTGTTTTTCTAATCGGATCGATACTGTCCCGTCCCATTAGCGGCGACAGTCGTGTCTTCTGGCTCTCTGCCTCGGCTGCGTCACGCGACTGTAAGAGGACTGACTGCCGGACGTTTACCAGCGCCGTCTGAAGGCATCGCTCACTTCTGTTTGCTGTGATTAGACAGATCCCGCGTTAAAGATCTGACAGCACTTTCTGTTTCATCTCCACTCGTTCTCACATTGATCATCAAATCCCTCAAACACAGTTCACATCATTTAACAGTTAACCCTTTCAAAACAGAAGTTTATTGAAGTGTGCTATTAGTATACTTCTTTTAAACTAATATAAGAATGTATACGTTCGACTTATAGCACAGAAATATATAGAGGTGTATACAGGGGCGTCGTAAAGGGGGGGTAAAGGGTACCGAGTACCCAGGGCCCGAGGCAGGGGGGGGCCCTTAGAAGTCAGTTTTCTATACATACATATATATGCACTAACATTTGTATAGCATTTATGTGCAAAACTAAACTTGTAGTTAGGCACTGGTTTGGTATAAAAAAAGTCATTTTCATGCTGTGCAGGGCCCCACCACCCCTCTCGAATCAATGTAAATGGTACGACCCGCAGTTCAGGTGCTTCTGCTGTGGACCTGCGGTCGGTGAATCAGTTGATGAGACAGGAGCTGGAGTGAGCCGTGATAGGAACTAGGAAGACAGGGGAAGAGTCATGTCTTTCCTTAAGAAAGGAAAATCAGGGGCTCAAAAACGAAAAGAAAAGAAGATTAAAGAGAGAAAGGCAAATGAGGGCAAGCAGTTGCTCACTCAGTTTTTTGAAAAGAAAGGTGAGCTCCAAATGCATCATCGAGCATTGACATTGTTTTAACATAAATATCTACTCCAGGTAGAATAGCATACATTTATGTTCGTACTCTATTTGAATTATATCTCAATACTTTATAGTATCACAACCTACATAGCGAGCAAACAATGTTTCTGGGTAAATAACGGAGTGAGAATCAGACGGAGGCGGAGCTGGGAGCTCAACACACTGCCACTCCAGGCAGCTGCGCAGCTTGTCTCCTCTTCTGCTGCAGTTCTCCCCAGAGTCAGAAGTTTACATGAAAACACTGTATATTTCCCTCCATTGTAAAATCTAACACCCGCGAAAACACAGATCGTTAGCGCCTATTTTACCGCAATGTTATGCAAATTAGCTCGCGCACGCTCTTACATTAAGTACAGGATTGTTCTCAGTTTAATGCACATCTTAATGATTGAAAATGACTTATTTTAAAAACGTAATTCAAAGACTGAATGTCTAGTTTGGCGGTTAGTGTACCCTGTGATTCTATAGTCTGCATTTATTTTAAACAGACAAATAATCATCAATTAACTTGTACTTTTGACAATAAAACAAAAATATATTAATCAGAGTGTGGCTTATTTTGTTTACATTTTAAGTGTTTTTATGATAAAAATGCAATACCCCACCCATTGGTATCACTATGGTATTTGGTACGGGGGCCCAGCAAGATGGTTTGTACCCAGGGCCCAAAATTTGGTGCTACGCCCCTGGGTGTATATATATAGTATAGTAAGTATGTTCACCGTGATTTTGCC
This sequence comes from Leuciscus leuciscus, assembly GCF_965113295.1. Lineage (NCBI taxonomy): Eukaryota > Metazoa > Chordata > Actinopteri > Cypriniformes > Leuciscidae > Leuciscus > Leuciscus leuciscus. The sequence continues at coordinate 787,458 of NC_138724.1, read as the reverse complement.
AAGTTAGACATGTTCCCGGATCAACATATTTTGTTGATCCTGGAATAACATTCCTGTCCCAAAATGTAGTCCTAACCCTAACCCTATCCCTATCCCTAACCCTACCAATAACTCTTCCCTAAAATCAGAGGGAAATGATAGGTGAATAACACTGATGTTGAAGTAATTAAGTATTCTAAGTATACTTGGCTTGTAGTTGTGTTAACTCTTTTGATTGAGTAGCCTATTAAATACTCTGTTTTTTGGCATCCAGTACAATAGATTTGTTTGAAAATAATGATTTATAAAGGAAATAGATATGTTCCTCATTCTGAGTATGCTAATTTTTTACACTGTTTGTGTCGATAGGAATTTAATTCAAATCTACTTAAAGTACAGTTAAAGGTATATTTCAAGAATAAAAATTAATAAGAGACATAGTAGTATACTCAAAGTACAAAATAATATATAAATAGTAAATTATAAGTATGACTAGTAGTTTACCGAGTATAGGCTATTTTAAAGTGTACTTTCATAAACTAAATAATGTGCTACAAGTATTTAACTTGTAAACTGTCAGTATATCTATAAGTTCACTTGTTTAGTTACTTGTTTAGTTAAGTACAAAAGACAAACGTAGTTGTTTGGGGATATTTTGGGGATATTTAATTTAATTTTATCAATCAATAAATTCCTCTTGAAACAAACTTTGTTGTATTATTTTAATTTAATACTGTGAAGCTGCTTTGATACAATCTGTATTGTGAAAAGCGCTATACAAATAAACTTGACTTGACTTGACTTGACTTGACTTGTGTACTAACCTAACCCTTAAAGTATACGTGAAAGTATATCTTTATACACCTAAAAGTGGGCCAATATAGTCCCAAGCAGTATTGAAACAGTTTACTACTAGTAGTATACTTACTTCATAAAGAATGCTTAAAAATATACTTGAACTTTACGTAAGTATACATCATAAAATTAACTTAAAGTATACTTATTTTTTGTAAGGGAAAACCAAAATTGCGCTGAAAAATGGACATCCTTCCCCAACTAACTAAAAAAAGAATCACTACTGCTGTAGCCACAAAAGCATTCAGAAACACATCTCAACGGTTCATTTATTACAGATTGTAAGATGAAATAAAGAATCTATTAAAAAAATTCTGACAGCGAGAGTGACGCAAAGATCATGTTTTCCTTAAGATCATGTTTTGAGTGCAAACCTTCACGTGTACGTCAGTAAACGCAGAGAAGAGACCAGCAGCCGGCGTGTGTTTGTGCTGCAGACTGAGGCTCTCTAGCGTAACGCCGCGCGACACCAGAGTCACGACACATGATTACACTTATTCACATAATCGTAGTGGTTACATCGTCTCACAGCCATTCTCTCTGGAGTGGAGACGGGTTTATATCATCCACAGTCCTGGGTTAAAGGACACGGATCTGATGTCTGATTTCTGAGAATAGTCCACACACACACACACACACACACACACACACACACACTCGGATCGCCAGCCTGTGTACATGACCTAGACTACCAAACACTACACACACATGCAGTGTATGCAGAGGGGCGAATGGGTGGAGGGAAACCACACTGATAAGTATTTTGTTGGAAGAACCTGCAGACGTGCTTTTACGCAGAAGGTGAGGATCTCCTCACTGATGGTGGCACTGCTGTAGATGGTGTGTGACACAGAGTGGTCCGCGCAGGGCAGTTCTGCCAACTTTCCCTGGAGTTTCAGACTGGACCAGTACTGCATATTTTGGGCTCTTTGAATAGACAAGAGAGTCTGCCTTGATGTTCTAGGCTGGAGCAGGAGAACAGTGTTGTTACGGTGCAGTCTGGCTTCCACGATGACAGATGAGTCCTCTATGATTGCATCAGAGACCTCTACAGGTCGGCAGTGAGAGGTCCACTTCAGGTCAGTACCTGTCCTCCTGCATAGGACGCTATGCTGGAAGCTTCTGATGCAGGAGGCTGTCTTCGCCGCCCCATGCGTGCAGCACCTTCCGTCTTTTAAAATCCAGCAATAAGGATGCCCTGGCCATCTGCCTCACGCTGGCATCGTCACAGTTCAGCATGTTGGTGAGGTGAGACTGTCTCACATGCAGTGTGGAACTCCAAGCCCCCCATCCTGTTCTTCCTGGAAGATAAAACATCTTGTGGAATGTGTGTTGAGACAAAGCCATTTCCTAACCAAGTTTACAGTTTTGTTGTACTTTTTATGGAATATGGACATTTGCAAAAATATGGAAAAAGCTATGTCTCTTATTGCTTGCACTTTTAGAGTAACAGGAAGAGGTGAAGCGTCAATGAGATCCAGTCTGGTCATAAACTGATGTGCCATGTCAGTCACTTGCAGACTCCATTCTGTCCCATGTAAAACTTGTGACCCAGATAGTTGTAGGTCTCATGTCTAGTGTACACTCTGAGTGGCTGGTCTAAGATGATAAAGGAGGGGGGTTGGTCGCTCCTCCTCTCATAGAAAACTGCACATTTCCTGTGCTTTACTTGTAGGCCAGACCATGTCAGGAATCTGTCAGTGCATGACAACGTCACACACACACACACACACACACACACACACACACACACACACACACACACACACACACACACACACACACACACACACACACACACACACACACACAAATTGAAAACAGGTTCTATAGAAACTGTCTATAGAATCAGTATCTATAGAAATCTATAGATGTACCAAATTATTAATTGATGAACTATTAATATCCTTTGGATTAAATAATAGACTCATATTAAACTGAACAAGTAGTCTGAGTTTGATGTAATGGCTTTAAGAGAGGCAGTTACTGTGAATAAACGTTTATATAGATGAAACAGTTATTTTGTGTAGTGAAAAGGATACTCTGTGATTTTGTGTGTTGTACTAACTCAGTTGAAAACGTCTCGGGTTACGACTGTAACCCTTGTTCCCTGAGAAGGGAACGAGACACTGCGTTGATGACGACACTTTGGGGAATGCCCCCCAGCGCATGAATGAATCTAAGCCAATCGTGATTGGTGTTGCGTCATGACGTAACATGTGACGGCATATATGGAAGCTACAAAGGGACGCCGGCACACAACAGAGTTAGCTTCTGCGATGAAGCAAGTCACTCCCAGGCAGGGGAAGGCGTGACGAAGGGACGCAGTGTCTCTTTCCCTTCTCAGGGAACAAGGGTTACAGTCATAACCCGAGATGTTCCCTTTCGAGGGAACTCGCACTTCATTGATGACGGCACTTTAGGGAATGGGTACCGGCACACTTAGGACGAGAGCACTAGAGTGCCTGGCGTAGAAGGAATGTCCAGGCTATAAAATCTGATGAAAGTATGAGGGGTGACCCATCCTGCTGCATCACACACTTCTTGGATCGGGGCCCCTAAAAGGAGGGCTCTAGAGGACGCCTGGCTGAATGAGCCCTCACGGCCAAAGGTGAAGGCAAGCTGTGCACCTGATAGGCCATGGAGATAGCCTGACCTATACAGTTGCTGATGGTCTGTTTGGATGCTGGAAGCCCCTTCTTGGGCAACCCGAAGCACACCAGCAACTGATCTGACTTCCCCCATGAAGAAGACCTCTGGACATAAATCTTGAGAGCTCTGACAGGGCAGAGCAAATTTAGTCTCTCCTCATCCACCGTCACGTGAGGTGGAGGATGAAAAGCCTGCAGAACCGTAGGCCGTGCCAAATTAGATGGCACTTTAGGCACATAGCCCGGCCTGGGATTCAAGATAGCCTTAATGTCACCTGGAGCAAACTCCAGGCACTCAGGTGATATAGAGAGGGCCTGAAGATCTCCTACTCTCCTCAGAGAAGTAATGGCTAATAGAAAAGCTACCTTGAGGGAAAGGTTCTTGGCCTCAGCCGACTCCAAATGTTCGAAGGGGGCCACGACCAGCCTTTTAAAAACCACTGCAAGGTCCCATGTGGGAACTCTGGTACGAGTCGCAGGTCTCATCCTCAAGCCCCACGGAGGAAACGTTACGACCAGCTGATGTCTCCCCAGAGGCCCATCACCCAGAGGAGCGTGGAAAGCCGCAATGGCAGCCACGTACACCTTGAGTGTAGACGGGATAAGACCAGCCGGGAAGCGATCTTGGAGGAAATCTAGCACTGAAGCCACTGGGCAGTTAACTGGGTCCACCTCACGCTCTCTACATCAAACGGTGAAAACATTCCATTTTAGGCCGTACAGTTTCCTTCTGGAGGGAGCTCTAGCGCTGAGTATGGTCTCGACTACTCCTGCTGACAGGCCCCCTCAGGGGCCAGACCCACAGTTTCCATAGCACCGGGGTCTTTAGGGGATGACGCAGCGTTGGGGGAAAGATAACTCGCCAACCGCTCCTCCACCCGAGGCATCATCCCATAACCATTATCTCTCACCCCCACGATGTTACTGTAGTCAAGGACTGGAGGTTTGGACAGACGAGAGGTGTGTGGCACTATGGCAAAGAATGGTAGACCCCGGTGATGAGGTTGTTCTCTGTGCTGCAGGAAGCGCAAACAAAAAGCAAGTTGGACATGTACCTTTCACGTGGCCAACTGATGTTCAAACGGGTCACGGCACGAGAGACAATCTCGACCAGCTCCTCATATGCGGCGACATGAAGTGGCGAATCACCTCCAAAATCCCCGCCTTCGATGCTGAGCACATCCACTTCTGTGAACCCCATGATGTGAGCCGCTGCGCTGCCTCAGCGGACACGGGACACGCACCACGGGGAGCGCGAGCCTGGCCATCGTAACTGAAGATGGCCAGGCGGGAGTGCAGCACTCGCTCCTAAACAATACACACACAATTGGTGTGTGTCCCCAGCCATAATGTAACGAGGGCAGGGATGCACACACCGCTTGTATTCTTGACTCGCCATATTTTCGTTCTGATACAGTGTATATATAGTGCTTCAACAGTGGACAGACAACACCAAATTAGACAATACACAACAGAGAGCGCTTGCTGAAGAACAGAAAGCTAACGCTGTTGTGTGCCGGGGTCCCTTTGTAGCTTCCGTGTATGCCGTCACACGTTACGTCATGACGCAACACCAATCACGATTGGCTTAGATTCATTCATGCTTCAGAGGCGCTGCGTCCCCCCAACGTCCCCCAACGTTCACCAAAGTGTCATCATTAACGCAGTGTGAGTTCCCTCGAAAGAGAACAGTGCTCTTCTGCTGCTCAGTTTTGCTGTTAGAGAAGAGTGCTGCTGTTAGTAAAGAGTGCTGCTGTTAGTGAAGAGTGCTGCTGTTAGAGAAGAGTGCTGCTGTTAGTAAAGAGTGCTGCTGTCAGTGAAGAGTGCTGCTGTCAGTGAAGAGTGCTGCTGTTAGTGAAGAGTGCTGCTGTCAGTGAAGAGTGCTGCTGTTAGTGAAGAGTGCTGCTGTTAGTGAAGAGTGCTGCTGTTAGTGAAGAGTGCTGCTGTTAGTGAAGAGTGCTGCTGTTAGTGAAGAGTGCTGCTGTTAGTGAAGAGTGCTGTTGTTAGTGAAGAGTGCTGCTGTTAGTGAAGAGTGCTGCTGTTAGTGAAGAGTGCTGTTGTTAGTGAAGAGTGCTGCTGTTAGTGAAGAGTGCTGCTGTTAGTGAAGAGTGCTGCTGTTAGTAAAGAGTGCTGCTGTTAGTGAAGAGTGCTGCTGTTAGTGAAGAGTGCTGCTGTTAGTGAAGAGTGCTGCTGTTAGTGAAGAGTGCTGTTGTTAGTGAAGAGTGCTGCTGTTAGTGAAGAGTGCTGCTGTTAGTAAAGAGTGCTGCTGTTAGTGAAGAGTGCTGCTGTCAGTGAAGAGTGCTGCTGTCAGTGAAGAGTGCTGCTGTTAGTGAAGAGTGCTGCTGTCAGTAAAGAGTGCTGCTGTTAGTGAAGAGTGCTGCTGTTAGAGAAGAGTGCTGCTGTCAGTGAAGAGTGCTGCTGTTAGTGAAGAGTGCTGTTGTTAGTGAAGAGTGCTGCTGTTAGTAAAGAGTGCTGCTGTTAGTAAAGAGTGCTGCTGTTAGTAAAGAGTGCTGCTGTTAGTAAAGAGTGCTGCTGTTAGTAAAGAGTGCTGCTGTCAGTGAAGAGTGCTGCTGTCAGTGAAGAGTGCTGCTGTTAGTGAAGAGTGCTGCTGTCAGTGAAGAGTGCTGCTGTCAGTGAAGAGTGCTGCTGTCAGTGAAGAGTGCTGCTGTCAGTGAAGAGTGCTGCTGTCAGTGAAGAGTGCTGCTGTCAGTGAAGAGTGCTGCTGTCAGTGAAGAGTGCTGCTGTTAGTAAAGAGTGCTGCTGTCAGTGAAGAGTGCTGCTGTTAGTAAAGAGTGCTGCTGTCAGTGAAGAGTGCTGCTGTAAGGTGAAGAGTGCTGCTGTTAGTGAAGAGTGCTGCTGTTAGAGAAGAGTGCTGCTGTTAGTAAAGAGTGCTGCTGTTAGTGAAGAGTGCTGCTGTTAGTGAAGAGTGCTGCTGTTAGTAAAGAGTGCTGCTGTTAGAGAAGAGTGCTGCTGTCAGGGAAGAGTGCTGCTGTTAGAGAAGAGTGCTGCTGTCAGTGAAGAGTGCTGCTGTTAGTGAAGAGTGCTGCTGTTAGTAAAGAGTGCTGCTGTTAGTGAAGAGTGCTGCTGTTAGTGAAGAGTGCTGCTGTTAGTGAAGAGTGCTGCTGTTAGTAAAGAGTGCTGCTGTTAGTGAAGAGTGCTGCTGTTAGTGAAGAGTGCTGCTGTTAGTGAAGAGTGCTGCTGTTAGAGAAGAGTGCTGCTGTCAGTGAAGAGTGCTGCTGTTAGAGAAGAGTGCTGCTGTTAGAGAAGAGTGCTGCTGTCAGTGAAGAGTGCTGCTGTTAGTAAAGAGTGCTGCTGTTAGTGAAGAGTGCTGCTGTTAGTGAAGAGTGCTGCTGTTAGTAAAGAGTGCTGCTGTTAGTAAAGAGTGCTGTTGTGCTCCACAGGAGGGCGCTGTGGTGGCGCTGCTGAAGATCTGCCGGCAGGACTGCTTCAGCTCTCTGTACGCACACGCGCTCAGGACCCTCGCCTCCATCTGCTGTGTGGAGGACGGCATCAGCCAGCTGGAAGAGGTATCGTTTCCCAGCATGCACAGCACAGGAAACCACCCAGATGTGTTCGCAGACTCTCAGTCAGCTGAAAACACACTGGATGAGAGTGTAAGCCTGTACTAAAATAACTGAAATATAAATTTAATTAATAACAACTATGTGGACATATTTATATAAAAGACAAAAAAAAACTTTAATTAAAATTAAAATGGGAAATCAATAATACTAAAATAACAGCTCAAAAGATAACTGTATCTGACTGAAGTTATGAATATAACTGACACTAGTAATGACTGCTAATGTTTCAAAGATGTTTGAGTCGTTTTTATGCCACTAAACACCCAAAAAGAATACTATATCTATCTATCTATCTATATATATATATATATGTGTGTGTGTGTGTATACACTCTTCTATGTATATATGTAGTATATATATAGTGTTTTAAGCGCATAGGAAGACATTTTTTCTAAGCTGTAATTGTCTGTATCTTTAAAAAGAAAGCTATTTTGTGATCAGGTAGAGGATTGAACTGTATCTGATATGGTGTGTTATTCTCCCTGCTCTCTGTTTGAGTCATGTGTTTCTCAGTTTGTGTAACAGCGCCACCATGTGGTGATGGATTATATAGCAGAACTGCATTCTGAATCTGAAGTCTCAGCTCAGAAACACCACGAGTTACATTCAGTTTGATCTCCTCATCGATCAAAATAATAAATGTCTCATATACTCCATAAATATCTGTACTATGTACAGTTTATAAGACTTGACATTGTGCTATTATATGTTTCATATACTTTTACTATTATTCTCATACTATTATGACTTATACTCATATATATATATATATATATACTGATACTAGATTTGTTGAAATCTCATATACTGCCATAAATGCTTTCCTATTCTCTGTTCTTTATTTTAATCACGAATGACTGAATAGCCTTATGAAAACAGTGTGATGACTGTGATAATTGGTTTGTTTTCCTCTCTGGTCTGTCCGGTCGCTGCCATGATGTTTATCAGATTGGTCATGTAGAGCCTGAGAATGTTTATGGTGACACAGAGTTTCTGTTGAGCTGTGTCAGATGTGTGGTAGACTTGTGTTGAGGTCAGCTGTGGTGTGTGTATGTGTGCATCAGGTGGACGGGATCCTGTGTCTGGCAGAGATCCTGACGGACGGCGCATGTGCGGAGGCGACGCGAGCGGAGGCGGCGGCGGTCATGGCTCAGATCACCTCTCCTCATCACAGCTCCACACAACACCTCACCAGCTTCCTGGAGAGCATGCAGGACATCGTCACAGCCCTCATCAGTGAGTGCTGCACCATATCACACATACCATCAGCCCTCATCAGTGAGTGGTGCACCATATCACACACACCATCAGCCCTCATCAGTGAGTGGTGCACCATATCACACACACCATCAGCCCTCATCAGTGAGTGCTGCACCATATCACACATACCATCAGCCCTCATCAGTGAGTGGTGCACCATATCACACATACCATCAGCCCTCATCAGTGAGTGCTGCACCATATCACACATACCATCAGCCCTCATCAGTGAGTGCTGCACCATATCACACATACCATCAGCCCTCATCAGTGAGTGCTGCACCATATCACACATACCATCAGCCCTCATCAGTGAGTGCTGCACCATATCACACATACCATCAGCCCTCATCAGTGAGTGCTGCACCATATCACACATACCATCAGCCCTCATCAGTGAGTGCTGCACCATATCACACATACCATCAGCCCTCATCAGTGAGTGCTGCACCATATCACACACACCATCAGCCCTCATCAGTGAGTGCTGCACCATATCACACATACCATCAGCCCTCATCAGTGAGTGCTGCACCATATCACACATATCATCAGCCCTCATCAGTGAGTGCTGCACCATATCACACATATCATCAGCCCTCATCAGTGAGTGGTGCACCATATCACACATACCATTAGCCCTCATCAGTGAGTGGTGCACCATATCACACATACCATCAGCCCTCATCAGTGAGTGCTGCACCATATCACATATATCATCAGCCCTCATCAGTGAGTGCTGCACCATATCACACATATCATCAGCCCTCATCAGTGAGTGCTGCACCATATCACACATACCATCAGCCCTCATCAGTGAGTGCTGCACCATATCACACATACCATTAGCCCTCATCAGTGAGTGGTGCACCATATCACACATACCATTAGCCCTCATCAGTGAGTGGTGCACCATATCACACATACCATCAGCCCTCATCAGTGAGTGCTGCACCATATCACACATACCATTAGCCCTCATCAGTGAGTGCTGCACCATATCACATATATCATCAGCCCTCATCAGTGAGTGCTGCACCATATCACACATACCATCAGCCCTCATCAGTGAGTGGTGCACCATATCACACATACCATCAGCCCTCATCAGTGAGTGCTGCACCATATCACACATACCATCAGCCCTCATCAGTGAGTGCTGCACCATATCACATATATCATCAGCCCTCATCAGTGAGTGCTGCACCATATCACATATATCATCAGCCCTCATCAGTGAGTGCTGCACCATATCACACATACCATCAGCCCTCATCAGTGAGTGCTGCACCATATCACACATATCATCAGCCCTCATCAGTGAGTGCTGCACCATATCACACATACCATCAGCCCTCATCAGTGAGTGCTGCACCATATCACACATACCATCAGCCCTCATCAGTGAGTGCTGCACCATATCACACATACCATCAGCCCTCATCAGTGAGTAGTGCACCATATCACACATATCATCAGCCCTCATCAGTGAGTGCTGCACCATATCACACATACCATCAGCCCTCATCAGTGAGTGCTGCACCATATCACACATACCATCAGCCCTCATCAGTGAGTGCTGCACCATATCACACACACCATCAGCCCTCATCAGTGAGTGCTGCACCATATCACACATATCATCAGCCCTCATCAGTGAGTGCTGCACCATATCACACATACCATCAGCCCTCATCAGTGAGTGCTGCACCATATCACACATACCATCAGCCCTCATCAGTGAGTGCTGCACCATATCACACACACCATCAGCCCTCATCAGTGAGTGCTGCACCATATCACACATATCATCAGCCCTCATCAGTGAGTGCTGCACCATATCACACACACCATCAGCCCTCATCAGTGAGTGCTGCACCATATCACACATACCATCAGCCCTCATCAGTGAGTGCTGCACCATATCACACATACCATCAGCCGTCATCAGTGAGTGCTGCACCATATCACACATACCATCAGCCCTCATCAGTGAGTGCTGCACCATATCACATATATCATCAGCCCTCATCAGTGAGTGGTGCACCATATCACACATACCATCAGCCCTCATCAGTGAGTGCTGCACCATATCACACATACCATCAGCCCTCATCAGTGAGTGGTGCACCATATCACACATACCATCAGCCCTCATCAGTGAGTGCTGCACCATATCACACATACCATCAGCCCTCATCAGTGAGTGGTGCACCATATCACACATACCATCAGCCCTCATCAGTGAGTGCTGCACCATATCACACACACCATCAGCCCTCATCAGTGAGTGCTGCACCATATCACACATACCATCAGCCCTCATCAGTGAGTGCTGCACCATATCACACATACCATCAGCCCTCATCAGTGAGTGCTGCACCATATCACATATATCATCAGCCCTCATCAGTGAGTGCTGCACCATATCACACATACCATCAGCCCTCATCAGTGAGTGCTGCACCATATCACACATATCATCAGCCCTCATCAGTGAGTGGTGCACCATATCACACATACCATCAGCCCTCACCAGTGAGTGCTGCACCATATCACATATATCATCAGCCCTCATCAGTGAGTGCTGCACCATATCACACATACCATCAGCCCTCATCAGTGAGTGCTGCACCATATCACACATACCATCAGCCCTCATCAGTGAGTGCTGCACCATATCACACATATCATCAGCCCTCATCAGTGAGTGCTGCACCATATCACACATACCATCAGCCCTCATCAGTGAGTGCTGCACCATATCACACACACCATCAGCCCTCACCAGTGAGTGCTGCACCATATCACACATACCATCAGCCCTCATCAGTGAGTGCTGCACCATATCACACATACCATCAGCCCTCATCAGTGAGTGCTGCACCATATCACACACACCATCAGCCCTCATCAGTGAGTGCTGCACCATATCACACACACCATCAGCCCTCACCAGTGAGTGCTGCACCATATCACACATACCATCAGCCCTCATCAGTGAGTGCTGCACCATATCACACATACCATCAGCCCTCATCAGTGAGTGCTGCACCATATCACACATACCATCAGCCCTCATCAGTGAGTGCTGCACCATATCACACATACCATCAGCCCTCATCAGTGAGTGCTGCACCATATCACACATACCATCAGCCCTCATCAGTGAGTGCTGCACCATATCACACATATCATCAGCCCTCATCAGTGAGTGCTGCACCATATCACACATACCATCAGCCCTCATCAGTGAGTGCTGCACCATATCACACACACCATCAGCCCTCATCAGTGAGTGCTGCACCATATCACACACACCATCAGCCCTCATCAGTGAGTGCTGCACCATATCACACATACCATCAGCCCTCATCAGTGAGTGCTGCACCATATCACACATATCATCAGCCCTCATCAGTGAGTGCTGCACCATATCACACATACCATCAGCCCTCATCAGTGAGTGCTGCACCATATCACACATACCATCAGCCCTCATCAGTGAGTGCTGCACCATATCACACATACCATCAGCCCTCATCAGTGAGTGCTGCACCATATCACACATACCATCAGCCCTCATCAGTGAGTGCTGCACCATATCACATATATCATCAGCCCTCATCAGTGTCGCTTTACACCCTATCGAATATATCACATAAAGATATGCACGTTTAAAAAATCAAATCCGAACTCTTAGCGCTTCCACTTGTGTGATGAGAGATGACACGTTCAAGGTGCGACTGGTTCCAGTGGCCTAATCCATGCACAGCTTTAAAAAAAAATCACAAAGCGTTTTGTGATTGTTTTGTATGAAATATTGAACTGTTTAAATAAGTGTTTTGGCACACCAGGCCGTGTGGCGCTACTCACTGTTCTAAAATCGGTTCAACAAAAGCGCATTTACTTGGATTTTTTTTCCTGATAACAGCGGAATCACCTTAAAATACTCTGCAGTTTTTGGTCGTACAGATAAGAGAACGTCATCCTTCAAAACTGTAAAAGGTCTACTTTTATTTATGTATAGTCAAAATAACAACAAAACGTTGTTTTTGCTTCTGTAAAATAAAGAATGCGTTTTCTGCTGCCTTGGTCTCCCTGAACTGCACGTCACTAATGAACCGAAACTCTTTCACTGTAAAAAAAAATAAAACCGGAAAATGTACTGGTAATTTTCTGCCAGGACATTATCCAGTCATTTTACAGTAATGTCCTTTAATCTTAAAACACAACAAAATGCAATGCATAATTCAGAATACAGGTAAAACACCTGTAAAAAAGAAACCAATACGGAATATTTATATATTTATACAGTATACAGTGCACTGTGTCCTGTTATTTATATTTTACAGTGTGGGCTACTTGCCTCAGTCACAATAAGAAATATGTCTATAGAAAGTTTAAAATGTAAACAAATATTCTCTGATTTTATACTCTGTATGAAACCAACGAAAGTACAGAGGTAATCTGCTCAAACTTGGCTGTTAATAATGTGTATGAACGCTTCCCTATGAGGAAAGGCACAAGAGTCAAAATCTCCCTCTGTATTACTTACAAAGTGCACCCTGGACTTGAGATTCTGCCTGATGGAGTCACGTCGAGCATTTCCTCTGATTCCAGGACAGGAACAGTGACCTCTGGTGTTACTCTAGAGCAGGGATGGGAAACTTCGGTCCAGGAGGGCCACTGTCCTACAGAGTTTAGCTCCAACCCTAATCAAACACACCTGAACAAGCTAATCAAGGTCCTCAGGATTACTAGAAAATTACAGGCAGGTGATTTTTCAGGGTTGGAGCTAAACTCTGCAGGACAGCGGCCCTCCAGGACCGAAGTTGCCCATCCCTGCTCTAGAGTCAGTAGATGTGCTCTGAGAGGAAACTTTGACCTTTGACCTCTGGTGTTGACCTTTGACCTCTGGTGTTACTCTGGCCTCAGTAGATGTGCTCTGAGAGGGAACTTTGACCTTTGACCTCTGGTGTTGACCTTTGACCTCTGGTGTTACTCTAGCCTCAGTAGATGTGCTCTGAGAGGGAACTTTGACCTTTGACCTCTGCTGTTGACCTTTGACCTCTGGTGTACTCTAGAGTCAGTAGATGTGCTCTGATAGGATGAAACTTTGACCTTTGGTGTTGACCTTTGACCTCTGGTGTTACTCTAGCGTCAGTAGATGTGCTCTGAGAGGAAACTTTGACCTTTGACCTCTGGTGTTGACTTTTGACCTCTGGTGTTACTCTAGCCTCAGTATATGTGCTCTAAGAGGAAACTTTGACCTTTGACCTCAGGTGTTGACCTTTGACCTCTGGTGTTACTCGAGTCAGTAGATGTGCTCTGATAGGATGAAACTTTGCAAGTACCCCCGTTAGTGTTGTCACGGTACCAAAATTTCAGTATTCGGTACCGATACCAGTGAAAATCCACGGTTCTCGGTACCAATTTCGGTACCAAAGCTTAATTTAGATTAAATTTACATAATATTAAAGTGTATATCACAAAGATGGAAACTGTAGTATTAAAAACACTTTACAATAAGATTCCATTTGTTAGATAACATTAGATAAAATGACCTAACAAAAAAAACAATAGATATACTGTCGCAATTATTCTCCTTTAGGGGTTAATTTAAAAATACATTTTTAAAATCAAAAGTTAACATTATTTCTGTTAACATTATTTAATGCACAATGAATGAAGTGAACAAACATGACCAATCAAGTGTTTTGTATTAAATAACATTCACAAACATTAATTAATGTTGTAAAAATATATTGTTCACTCAATGTGTTATGTTAGATAACACATTAAGTGATGTTAATGAAGGGTATCTTATTGTAGCATTACCAAACTATACAGGAGATAAAATGTTTTATTTGACTTGACTATACTTTTATTTAATCCAAAACTGTATTCATATTTAACTCTAAAAGGGCTTTTTAAACCTGCTAAGAGTTATCCAGCCAAGAATAAGACTAGAACTGCTTTTATGACGGACTGATATTAATGACGGCTTTTTATTTCTCATCTCCATAAATATATCTAGTAGTAAAGCTAATGCAAGGGCTAGAAATCAATTAATAGGCCTATGTCACACTTCCTCGTCGTCATGGAGAGCGCAGTTCGCACAAGCGTTTGTACTCCCGTGGCGTCTGTCGTTGCTATGCATCCATGAACGCACATGGAAAAGCGAGCGCGCCGCTTCTATTATGAGCGCGCTTGCCGCGCGCCATTTGAAATAACGTATCTGCACGCGCAAAAACATCAGCACCACATCAGCAGCAGCACCGCCGATCGCCATCAGCGCTTTTATGAAGGACGCAACTGCACGCGCTTCGGGCATGCACGCGCATCAAGTACCGGGTTTGAGAAAACCTGGTACCGTGACGTTTAAAAAAAATGAGTACCGACTTGGTACCGAAGTACCGGGTCTTTTGACAACACTAACCCCCGTATAAAGTATTTAACACTGCAGCGTTGCAAGGATGCCAGTGGACTTGCATTACCGGACTTTAGGCTTTATCATTGGGCTTTCACATTACGTCCTCTTACAGTATGGTCGAATCCTGGCTCTGTTGTATCTTGGTAATCGATTGAATTTAATCTGGCTTTACCTTATAGACAACAGGATTTGATTCATTGCAACTTTCCGTTGAAGAGCGTGAAGCTGCATTTTGGCCCAATAGCCTATCCTCTTTCTACCTGGCGGGCGGCTTCAGAGTTCTCCCGCGATGACCATAAATGGCTTTCTCATTCTCCATTATTTCATAATCATAGTCTTCTATCGGGTAATAAACCTTTTGTGTTCTCAGACTGGAGTGATAGAGGGATTCATGTTTTGGCTGATGTTTGGGGGGACAATGGTTTACGCATGTTTAATGATCTACGTGCAGAATATAATTTACCAGGCACTTCATTTATCTTTTATCTGCGCCTGAGATCTGAAATGTGCACATATGGGGTTCCTTGGGGTTCTAGTATCCCCTGTCTTACTCTGCATAAGTTGCTCACTTCATATGGAAATACAAGGGGGATGGTTTCGTCATTGGACCTGTTGTTTTTGGAGGCTTCTTATAAAAGATTGCCTGTTTTTCACAAACCAAAATATTATGTTACTCAGATCTCAACCCCTAAGACAGCCATATAGCTCACATCTCACATAAACACCATCAGCTCCACTCTCACACCCATCTCACATAAACACCATCAGCTCCACTCTCACACCCATCTCACGTAAACACCATCAGCTCCACTCTCATACCCATCTCACATAAACACGATCAGCTCCACTCTCACACCCATCTCACATAAACACCATCAGCTCCACTCTCACACCCATCTCACATAAACACCATCAGCTCCACTCTCACACCCATCTCACATAAACACCATCAGCTCCACTCTCACACCCATCTCACATAAACACCATCAGCTCCACTCTCACACCCATCTCACATAAACACCATCAGCTCTACTCTCACACCCATCTCACATAAACACCACCCGCTCCACTCTCATACCAGCTAAAGCACCTCCCATCAGCAGATGCCCTGTGTCGGCGCTGACCCCCTGCCTTAGGTTGCCCCCTGTTTGGCCAAAGAGGATCTTACCCGTCGTTGAGAAATCACCTTGTACATACTGGTAACTGCTCTTTCCTATTACGAGATCTTTGACAGTTTTCTTCCACAGAATCAGGTGTTTTCTGGAGCTTAGTGAAGGCACATTCAAGATCCACCAGAGCCATTGGGTTTGCTTACTAGTGTTAACACAAGGAGACAGGTTAATAACAGCAATATTTAATCACTAAAATCCATTAAACATCTTCAAATCAGCAAAATCTCAGTGAATTTAGTTAGTACAACATCCATTCAGTGTGCTGCATTTGTAACTGGAGCCATCAGCCACCAGCTTAACACATATTTGGCAGAAATTACAAATAAACATAATTTTTTATATATTTTTACTTATATATATTCTACTCATATTTGTTGGAGTCATTGTCCGTAATTTTACATCAACCTGTATTTATCCATTCACTTGGACATAGTGTTCCTTTTTGAAGCTGAAATCGACATGTATCCTCCATGTGATCCAGTCTGGGACAAAAGATCCAAATGTCCCTCCTTTTTGAATATTGCACATTTAAACAATATAAACATCCAATGATGGTAAGGCCTTTCAAAACTCTCTTTTGGGAAAAACAGTGACTGAAATCAGCGCCACTTGGTCAGATAGAATGAACAAATGCACACCTTCTGTACTTGTACAGTTTTACTTATTCAAACAGAATCAAATAACATTGGAAAAAGAGATCCAAACGATGGCAAGTTATAGCTGATCCAGCAACAGCTGTAGGTGAGTGCTCTTATGAAACTCAATGAAACATGCTGTATTATTGGTAAAGAATTACAACAATAACAATAAAATCTGGTTTTGTTTATCTAAAATGTGGTTTCAGTTATTACTTTTTGATTTGTGTTTCAGAGCCAGCTGGATTAACATGGGGTTTAATACAACTTATTTCAGAATTAGTTTTTTATTGTTGAGATGAGTTTTCTGGAACCTGCGCTCTAGAAGAATGGCTTGGTTTTAAATGTCATTGGGATTGAGTTGTGCTAGCCAGTAGTTGAAGCTCGTGTTGTGTGTGTGCAGGTCTGTGTGCGAGCGCGTCCTGCGGTGAAGTGTTTCTGTTGGCCTCGGCAGCGCTGGCCAACATCACGTTCTTCGACAGCATGGCCTGTGAGATCCTCCTGCAGCTCAACGCCGTTCCCATCCTTCTGCAGGCCTGCAGAGACCGCCAGCGCGTTGACACGCCGTACTCCAAAGACCAGGTGCACACACACACACACACACACACCTGCAGAGACCGCCAGCGTGTCGACACACCGTACTCCAAAGACCAGGTGCACACACACACACACACCTGCAGAGACCGCCAGCACTTCGACACGCCGTACTCCAAAGACCAGGTGCACACACACACACACACACACACACACACACACACACACACACACACACACACACACACACACACACACTCACACACTCACACACACACACACACACACACACACTCACACACACCTGCAGAGACTACCAGCACGTCGACACGCAGTACTCCAAAGACCAGGT
>NC_138724.1:757500-767500 GCF_965113295.1 Leuciscus leuciscus | reverse complement strand
ATACAACACTGGTAGTCAGGAGTATATTGTACACTCACACACGTTTCCCAGTGTAGTAGCAGTACTGTAAACATAGAATCCAGTAATGATATCATTCAATCCCTGCAGGTTGTGACCATCCTTGCGAATCTGTCCGTTCTGGAGCAATGCACTGCAGATGTTCTAGAGGAGAAGGGTATGTGAGCAACACACACACACATGCACAGATGCCCAGTGTTTTCCCGCAGCGTGTGATAGTCTCTGGATCTGTGTTCAGGAGTGGAGCAGCTGCTGGTGCTGCTTAATGAGAAGCCATCGTCCTCCAGTCCATCAGAGGGCGCCGCATGCGAGCGGGTTCAGCAGAAAGCTGCCGTCACACTGGCTCGTCTCAGCAGAGACCCGCTGGTGGCTCAGAGCGCCGTTCAGCTGCGGGGTACGAGACAACACCTGTACCTGACCACACCTGTACCTGACCACTAGACAAAACCTGTACCTGACCACACCTGTACCTGACCACCAGACCACACCTGTACCTGACCACTAGACAACACCTGTACCTGACCACAAGACAACACCTCTACCTGACCACTAGACAACACCTGTACCTGACCACTAGACAACACCTGTACCTGACCACATCTGTACCTGACCACTAGACAACACCTGTACCTGACCACAAGACAACACCTCTACCTGATCACTAGACAACACCTGTACCTGACCACCAGACAACACCTGTACCTGACCACCAGACAACACCTGTACCTGACCACACCTGTACCTGACCACTAGACAACACCTGTACCTGACCACAAGACAACACCTCTACCTGACCACCAGACAACACTTGTACCTGACCACACCTGTACCTGACCACTAGACAACACCTGTACCTGACCACCAGACAACACCTGTACCTGACCACCAGACAACACCTGTACCTGACCACACCTGTACCTGACCACTAGAAAACACCTGTACCTGACCAAACCTGTACCTGACCACAAGACAACACCGCTACCTGACCACACCTGTACCTGACCACTAGACAACACCTGTATCTGACCACCAGACAGCACCTGTACCTGACCAAACCTGTACCTGACCACAAGACAACACCTGTACCTGACCACACCTGTACCTGACCACTAGACAACACCTGTACCTGACCACCAGACAGCACCTGTACCTGACCAAACCTGTACCTGACCACCAGACAACACCTGTACCTGACAACAAGACAACACCTGTACCTGACCACACCTGTACCCGACCACTAGACAACACCTGTACCTGACCACTAGACCACACCTGCACCTGACCACTAGACAACACCTGCACCTGACCACCAGACAACACCTGTACCTGACCACACCTGTACCTGACCACTAGACCACACATGTACCTGACCACTAGACCACACCTGTACCTGACCACTAGACAACACCTGTACCTGACCACAAGACAACACCTGTACCTGACCAAACCTGTACCTGACCACAAGACAACACCTGTACCTGACCACACCTGTACCTGACCACTAGACAACACCTGTACCTGACCACCAGACAGCACCTGTACCTGACCAAACCTGTACCTGACCACCAGACAACACCTGTACCTGACAACAAGACAACACCTGTACCTGACCACACCTGTACCCGACCACTAGACAACACCTGTACCTGACCACTAGACCACACCTGTACCTGACCACTAGACAACACCTGCACCTGACCACTAGACAACACCCGTACCTGACCACACCTGTACCTGACCACCAGACAACACCTGTACCTGACCAAACCTGTACCTGACCACTAGACCACACATGTACCTGACCACTAGACCACACCTGTACCTGACCACTAGACAACACCCGTACCTGACCACACCTGTACCTGACCACCAGACAACACCTGTACCTGACCAAACCTGTACCTGACCACCAGACAACACCTGTACCTGACAACAAGACAACACCTGTACCTGACAACACCTGTACCTGACCACTAGACAACACCTGTACCTGACCACTAGACCACACCTGTACCTGACCACTAGACAACACCTGCACCTGACCACCAGACAACACCTGTACCTGACCACACCTGTACCTGACCACTAGACCACACATGTACCTGACCACTAGACCACACCTGTACCTGACCACTAGACAACACCTGTACCTGACCACACCTGTACCTGACCACCAGGCAACACCTGTACCTGACCACACCTGTACCTGACCACCAGAAAACACCTGTACCTGACTACTAGACAACACCTGTACCTGACCACACCTGTACCTGACCACCAGAAAACACCTGTACCTGACTACTAGACAACACCTGTACCTGACCACTAGACCACACCTGTACCTGACCACTAGACAACACCTGTACCTGACCACTAGACCACATCTGTTCCTGACCACCAGACAACACCTGTACCTGACAGAAACTTTGATAGAAACTTGGCGCTTAGAATAACGCATTTATTGATTACATTGTTGATAACAAGTGACTGTTAAAAAAAAAAAAATGATATTGAATAATTTATTCAAGAGAATGTAGTACTGTATGATGCTTCTGAAATAAAAGTCAGAAAGATGTGATGAATTGTTTTTGTAAATAGGATTCATCTTATACATCATGTACAGTCTATATAAGTGTATTATTTAACTTTTCCCCATGGTTCAGCCCTACTGACCACTGTCACTCACTCAATCTCAGTTTGAGACCGAGGACCAGGATTAGACACGCATCAGACACTGCACACGCTTACCTTAGGGAAAAACTCTCACACAACCACATGTGTAGATCAGATTCTGTGCATGCGAGACAACACAGTCAATAGTGCAATCAGTGAACTGATGATTTAAAGCAGCGGTGTGATATTTAGGTGTATTGGTAACACTTTACAATAAGGTTCATTAGTTAACAATATTAGTTGTTACTAAATAATGAACTAATAATGAACTCCACTTATACAGCATTTATTAATCTTTGTTAATGTTAATTTAAACTGTGAACTAACATGAACAAACAATGAACAGCTGGATTTTTATTAACTAACATTAACAAAGATTAATGTTAGATCATGTTAGTTAATACATGAACTAATGTTAGCTAATGAACCTTATTGTAAAGTGTTACCAGTGTATTTTTAAAGCTGGTTGGACTACACAGATTGTCAGCATTGAAACCCTTGTATTTTCCCTCAGCTGTTCCTCGTCTCATTGAGTTGTGTCGCTCGCCAGCGGAAAGGAACAACAGTGATTCAGTACTGGTGGCCTGTCTGGTAAATAAAGCTGTTGTTGTTTTTTAATGCATGTGTAAAATTGTGCTATTTGAGCTAATATTCATACTGAGCAGAATGTGTTCTCTTTTGCTATTTAAATATACAAGTATACTTCAGTGTTCCTGCATGGACTGCAGGCCATAGAGTTACGCAGACGATCAAAGTCAACTAAACACAACTATACTTAAAGTGATAGTTCACCCAAAAATGAAAATTAGCCCATGATTTACTCACCCTCAAGCCATCTCAGGTGTGAGTTATATTAAAAAATGTCCTGGCTCTTCCAAGCTTTATAATGGCAGTGAATGGCCATATATGTTTTGAAGTCCACCAAAGTGCATCTATCTGTTGTTTCTGTTGTTTTTAATGTTGTATAATAAATTAATAAATGTTGTGTAATAAATGTTTTTAATCCTTTATTTTTTGCTGCTTTTAAAAGTCTTATGTATCCCTGTACGGTGTCCTTGAGTGCCGAGAAAGGTGCCTTTAAATAAAATTTATTATTATTATAATTAAAAAATAAATATAAATGCAAGAGACAGTATACAAGACATACAATAATCACACACAATGTCCTGGGATGTTCATTTATGGATCAGTTTATCTATAAATTAATGCAGGAAAGTCTGTTTTAAGGGTTCTGCTGTCTTGTCTCTTTTGGGGGGATATTTCATTCCTAAGAGTGGGCTTTAAAGGGGTGGTTGATTATGATTTCACTTTTCTAGCTTTAGTTAGTGTGTAATGTTGCTGTTTGAGCGTAAACAACATCTGCAAAGTTACAATGCTCAAAGTTCACATGACGTCAATGACAACAAACGGCTGGTAGAGACTACAGGACATTCCTCCCGGGTTAGTGACATCACTAACCCTAACTTTACATAAACCCCGCCCCCGGGAACGTGATTTATAGATTATCATGACAGAATATGCTAATCAATGACTAGAAGATAACTACACATAAGCTACATAAACTCATCAACTAACCATTCAGAAATGTCCTGTTACTTCTACATGTTGTTACTACTTCCTGTGTCTCTCCATCATTGTCTGACTTTTCAGTGCATGTCTTTGTGAGGTAAAAGGACACAAGCTGTTGTAGCTCCGCCCCCTGTGCCGGGAGCAGCAGCTCATTTGCATTTAAAGAACAGACACAAAACTGTACACACAGTTTTGTGTGTAAATTTTTTTGCTCACCCTCAAAAAGTGACAATTTTAACATGCTATATAAAAATATCTGTGGGGTATTTTGAGCTAAAACTTCACACACACACTCTGGGGACATCAGAGATTTATTTAACATCTTGTGAAAAGGGCATTATATCACCCCTTAAAAGCTTATTTGTTAAATGTAACAAATAGTTATGTCTGATTGTCTCAGTGGTTACACCAGTATGGTTTGAAAACATACACACATTAAAACAGATAAGAGGAATAAAATGGACTAAAACTTTTATCATGGATAGATGCACTTTTATCATGGATAGATGCACTTTTATCATGGATAGATGCACTTTTATGATGGATAGATGCACTTTTATCATGGATAGATGCACTTTTATCATGGATAGATGCACTTTTATGATGGACAGATGCACTTTTATCATGGATAGATGCACTTTTATGATGGATAGATGCACTTTTATCATGGATAGATGCACTTTTATCATGGATAGATGCACTTTTATGATGGATAGATGCACTTTTATGATGGATAGATGCACTTTTATCATGGATAGATGCACTTTTATGATGGATAGATGCACTTTTATGATGGATAGATGCACTTTTATGATGGATAGATGCACCTTTATGATGGATAGATGCACTTTTATGATGGATAGATGCACTTATCATGGATAGATGCACTTTTATGATGGATAGATGCACTTTTATGATGGATAGATGCACTTTTATGATGGACAGATGCACTTTTATCATGGATAGATGCACTTTTATGATGGATAGATGCACTTTTATCATGGATAGATGCACTTTTATCATGGATAGATGCACTTTTATGATGGACAGATGCACTTTTATGATGGACAGATGCACTTTTATCATGGATAGATGCACTTTTATGATGGACAGATGCACTTTTATCATGGACAGATGCACGTTTATCATGGATAGATGCACTTTTATGATGGATAGATGCACTTTAATGATGGATAGATGCACTTTTATGATGAATAGATGCACTTTTATAATGGATAGATGCACTTTTATGATGGGTAGATGCACTTTTATGATGAATAGATGCACTTTTATGATGGATAGATGCACTTTTATGATGGATAGATGCACTTTTATAATGGATAGATGCACTTTTATGATGGGTAGATGCACTTTTATGATGAATAGATGCACTTTTATGATGGATAGATGCACTTTTATGATGGACAGATGCACTTTTATGATGAATAGATGCACTTTTATGATGGATAGATGCACTTTTATGATGGACAGATGCACTTTTATGATGGACAGATACACTTTTATGATGGATAGATGTACTTTTATGATGAATAGAAACACTTTTATCATGGATAGATGCACTTTTATGATGAATAGATGCACTTTTATCATGGATAGATGCACTTTTATGGACTTCAAAACAGAAACAGCCATTCACTGCCATTATAAAGCTTGGAAGAGTCAGGACATTTTTTAATATAACTCATTTGTCTGAAAGAAAAATGTCATATACACCTAGGATGACTTCAGGGTGAGTAAATCATGTGCTAATTTTAATATTGGGTTAAACTATCCCTTTAAAATTTATATTTTCATGTAAACTGTTCTGCTTTAATATGTATGTAGAAAGATACATTTCATAATTTTGACATTTCTTAGTGCCCCTAATATTAGTTTTTTCAAAGCTATAAAATGCTACGAGTGCACTTTCTGTTTGAGTGTACGTGTAGAGTGTGTGTTGATGACCTTTGACCCCTGACCCCTGCCAGGCTGCGCTGAGGAGGCTTGCGTCTGAGTGTCCGGACAGCATCGGGGTCTCGGACCATCAGCAGCTGATCAAGCCCAGACTGGTGGACTCGTTCCTGCTGTGTTCCAACATGGAGGAAAGCTTCGTCTGAATCTCAACAACCTGTGACTTTATCTCAGAGTATTTATTTGTTACGGAAAGAACCAGCTTGGCTGAGCTGTACGTCTATATTCACCCTCCAGCCGTCTGGAAGAACATTAACATCAATCACGCATGACTGACATTTACTGACTGATGTAAAAAGCAATAGAAAAACTTAAAGTATCAACTAAACTTAAACTCATATTCAGCTGCAGTTGTGCTTGAAGAGTCAGACAGACATTCAGATGTATCATGTGTATATTTCCTATTCAGATTAATGTGAATTGATGTTTGATACCACAGCCTATATAGTGCTGAGAATTAGCATGTCCTGAATAAAGCAAAACTCTATTGTGTCTGTGCTGAATGCTACTTTCCCTGTTGACCTGAAGCTATGTCGACGGACATGCCGAATGACGGTGTAAATGACGGTATGTTCTTTAGGTCCATGACATAGGAGTCAATATTCTCTGACGGTCCTTGAACTCTCGTGAATAAAATGTGACGGATGTAAGGTAGGTTTTTTCTTGGTTCACAATTTGAACTTTTGTTTGAGAACGTTGATTTTGTCTCTCTCATCGTCATGAAATTCAAAAGTATTGAAAACTTCAATTTCCTCGTCACCCGCGATGACTGTAAACAGATTTGTAGTAAAATTGATAAATGTCATTTTATTAATAAATGTGAAATATATAAACTCAGATCATCTGATTTATCTAATCTAATCCAGTTTACTTTAACTAACCCTCCTGATCTGCATTTACAGACCTGATGCTCTGACACTCTGAGTCACATCATTATCATCATCATTATCATCATCATCATCATCATCAGTTAATCCAGTGTTAGCTGTGAAACGATCATATTAATCACATCATGTGATCGTCTCTCAGTGCTGTAATCAACACACTTCAGTATATTAATATACTTCACTTTCATCAGAGCAAAGTGTAATGTGTCAATAGAGGATGTCAAACACTCACGAGTTTCATGAGCGACCCATGTGATCTACACCAGCACCAGCGTACACCCCCCCCCCCCCCCCCACACACACACACACACACACACACCCCACACACACACACTTACTCAATTGAAAAGGGCTTACTTTCAGTGGGAAACCTGAGCCTGAGATGATGCACACATGTTTGTGTTCAGATGTCTGTCATTAACTCTGCATATCTTGCATTTTCCTGGTTGAGGAACATGTTTGAACTCTTCCCTCAGTTCGTAGAGTCTTGGCAAATCAACCATTGCTTCATTCGTCAGTTTGACCCAGGACATGATGGATCTCGATAAAGGCTAAGCCATATAACCAGTGCATGTCGACGTCTTCTCTTCTTCTACACGAGGATGAAGTCGATGCTCCAGAAATCTGTCCATGTTCTGTTGCACTACACTCTGGTGATTAAGGATAAAACACATGCATCCGTGACGCATACTGGCGGTTTTCTACTATGCGTGTGTGTGTCTTATTATTTCAGACATCAGATATTTACCATATGAAATCTTTTATACACATTTTAGAAATGTTTGAAGACACTTCCTGAAAGATGAGCCAATCACACTCGATTATGAGCTCTGTCAGTATTCCCCCATGTTAAGGAAACATGAAACTGACGACGCGATGAAAAGCCGCTGTGGGTCATTCATGCTGGATCGAGAAGTGCCACGGGAACATCATCGTTCAGGGAGGAAACTGGACAGTTATACACTTCTCCGCCTTTTCTCAGAGTAATAACATTGAGGAGGTGACGGGGAAAAGCTAATCTAGTAATAATGTCACGGATTAAACCCACTGCCTATCACTCGATAAAATAATTACATTGCTCAGTGTTTTTGAAGGTTCTGTATTTTGTTTATTGTGAGTATGACTCTCAATCAGTTTATTAATTAGCAGAACTTGCAACTTCTGTTCACAAGCTTCAGTGGATTTGATTTTGGTTGTCATTTCATTTGTTGAAATAAAAACAAAAAAATACAGCGTGTCGGTGTGTGTGACCCTCTCCTGTTCTCTTCTGTACGGGAAAGGGAATATTTACAATGACAACAAAGAAATAGATCGACTTCTGTCAGCTTGAACATATCTTTATTATGACATTTCCACCGTATTATGCCCAGCGCCTGACACTGTTTCCACGGTAACCAGATCAACTGTTTCCACGGTAACCAGATCAACTGTTTCCATGGTAACCAGATCAACGTTGTGAACGCAATTCTACAAAACAGTGAAAACATAACATGAACATGCAATGTGATACATGATCTTCTCTTCCCTGCAAACGATACCAAGAAGAATGTGGATATTTAACCAAGTCAAAAGTAAAACAAACGGTATTACGGCATCCGTATTAAGTTCAGTAAGCAGACTCAAAACACCATTAAAGGCAATAACTTTTAATGCTAAAAAGTGATAAATGTTACTTAAACGATAAAAGCTCCTTGTGGTTTCTCGGTTTGAGCTACAATAAACAATGCTAAAAAGGCATTTTGAGTTTGTAGAATGTAGAATTCCTATGTAGAAAATCACTTCGCTCATCTCTGCTAAATGAATTTAACATAATGTTTGTGATGCCCTTTATTTTTAAGTTTTTTTAATTTATTTTTAATTTTATTTTTGTGTTTCAAGTTATACGTACAAAATGTGAAATTTGTAAAAGGAATGTGTCAAGAACTTGATATTGAATTCTGTCATTTTGAAAATGCATTTTTTTTTTTTACATCTGCATTTCGCGCCACAGCAGTGACGTCATGTGCAAACATCCTATATGAACTCTGCTTTATTAAGTCATTCATTTTTTTCATACACTTTTTTACAATGTATTGTTAACTTGTAAACCACATTTGCATCAAATTTACAGTATGTCATAAAATACAGCCGTTAGTGAACGGGACTTTTATTTTGGTTTGGTGCGGTGACGTCATAAGGATGCGCCGCTCCTGCATCTGTTGTGATTCTGCTGAAGAAAGGTTTGTGTTTTAAGCATTTAAAGTGTCTCAGTCAATGCAGTGGTTTTTACAATAAATTAACCATTCTTGAAAGTAACGTTGCGATGCTTTATTTAACATTAATGAACGTTATGTTTGGAGTGAATTGCCTCCACTCACGAGTAACAGAGAGGAGCGTCTCAGTAACAGGGTTCACTCTGCATTCAGCGCGACACTCGCGCAACTCACACTTTTTGCCACACATCCAATCAAGTGTCAAGCAATAACACAAACAGTAGCCTAGCAGTCATTGTACCATGTAAATATTGTAACATGTTGTCACTAAACTTAATAACATTCTGTTTAGTTACCAAATGTTTTGACAATCATAATTACGCTTATTGTGATGCAAGTTGTTTTTCTTTTTTCTTCCCCCCCAATCCCCCAAAACACAAATTCATATTAGTGGCAACAAGAGGTGATGAGAGAAACTGAGCTTGTTGAAACTCCGAGTCAATTGAATCAAATGTTTCGTGAAATGATTCAGTGATTCGAATCTCCGCGCGCTGACGTCACCAGCTGCTTATAACAGCGTAAATAAACGAGAACAACAAACATTAATGTGTGATGACAACTTTTACAAACTAACCGCACACGTTTTAATGAAAGTGTTATCTATTAAATGTCACATACTTGAATATGACA
>NC_138724.1:600000-752500 GCF_965113295.1 Leuciscus leuciscus | reverse complement strand
GGCCTGTGCCAAGCTGTAAAAGCTGCCTTGTCCATCTTCCATGGTCCCTTGGTGGAATCGTCCTTCAATCTGATGGGTGACATTATAGACCCAAGACGCACCAGCATGAACATCGATACATTCATTCCATCCAGACTGTCAAGTACACTTTACTGTCCAGGAATCAGAGTGCCATAGAGATGTTCAGGAGGCATGATGTTAAGTTTGGGGAGGTAGACATGAAGCTGTGCAGCAACATCAGTTCTGCAGGAGTAAGAGACAAGGCCCAGCGATAAAGGAAGTTGCTGAGAGTCAGAGAGAGGAGGATGGAGTTCGACTGCCAGTCAACTACAAGTGCTGCAGAGAAAAGGCTTGAAGCCACAGAGGAAGAACATATAGCAAGAAGAGAGACACATTGCTAAGCAGCGAAAACGGGCACTTGAAAGACTTGTGCAGGCAAAAATAAATAAACATTTTGACCAAGTTGTGGTTGGTGTTACAAAAAGTTTAAGTAAGCAATAAGGTACGAGAGGCTGTGCTGTATCGTGAATAAGTAACGGCTGAAGGGCGTTGTTAGGAGTGACGCGAAGCGGAGTGCCTGCAACCCCTTCAGCCGTTACTTATTCACGATACAGCACTTGCCTCGAGTACCTTATTGCTTTTATAAAACGGTTGCCACACAATACAAATATTAAAGCCGAAAAATATTTATCTATGGAACTTTCATGAAGTAAAATCACTAAAAGCATTCCTTCCGCTGGAAAAAATAGTCCCTGACCGTGAACAGCAACAGAAGTTACATACATTATTTCGCCAATAGATGGCGGCAAAGACTGTCTTATGAATGAGTCAGTCGGTAGAGAAGACTTTTATATTGAAAAGACTCAAACTTGTTTTCACGGAGAAGGAAGACGCAACTGACAGATGACTAACGTTATAGGCACGGGAAAACCCCTTAACGGTTAACTGTTAAAAGGACAAGATATCGCAGCGGACATTCAAACGGATTATTTTATTATGAATATAGGACTGACCTGAAGGAAAATGCAATGTCTACTGTGAATGCAGGTAACTTTACACTCGCTTTCTCGACCAATATCAATGAGATCACACATGTGTTTAAGTTGCTAAGAGTGGTTGCTAGGGGTGTTGTGTAGTGATGCATAGAACCGTTGGGTGAAGCGGTCATAGCTGTGTTTTATCGTGAATAAAGCACAGCTATTGACCAATCAGAATCAAGGATTGGAACTAACCGTTTTATAATTGGTATTAATAAATGTGCTTTTTTTACTTGAAGCAAATGTTGTCTTTTCCCTTTATCTATTTTTTGTCAGATTGCACCAGAATGCTTCATTTACATGTTAAATTCTCAAAAAATGTCTTTACCTTGTCACCTTTTTCACCTCACCTGAGTTTGCAGGCATGATATTCAAGGGCGTGCAAGATGTGTGGTGTTTATGATCATATGTAGTGGGCCAGTCTGGGCCAAAATGCCAGGGCCATGTTTTGTCCCAGTCCAGCCCTATTAACCATAATATGCTATTCTTAAACATCAACATCATTAATACATAGAAAAGCAATATCTATATCCCTATGATAGGAAAATCATAAGATGTGAAAATTGAATACAGGTTAATACATATCTCAAGTTGTGTGTATGTATATATTAGGGCTGTAGTCAACCAAATAAATGCTTAGTCGACCAAAGTCCTGTCCTGCGCAACGATCAGTCGACTAAAAAAATAAATAAAATAAAAAAAAGACGCAATGTTTTGCATTTTGATTGAACATTTATTAAACAATTGTCATAGAGCATTTATAAAACAACAACGAAAAAACATAAATAATACATAAAACTATAATAATAATAAAATTCTTTGAAAATTAAGTGATTTTTTTAACTGCAAAGTGAGGAGCTGTGTCCTAGGTCTATAGCAGCCAGCCACAGGTGCGGTTCCCAAGTGTTCTACGTGGTGCGCTAAACTGTGGCGCTGTTACAAAATAGCCTAAATGAAAGCATTTAAAGTTGGGGATAAAACATAGGCTAATTATATTTAGAACACAGTAATATATAACTGCTTATAAAGGAATAAATATCAAGGAGTAAATCAATGAAAATGTCTTTATTGGTGAAAAAAAAAAAATTATGCAACTGTTCGACCAATGAGAATGTCAGTCGACCAAGACGGCATCGACCGATTAGTCGACTAAACGACTAAAGTTGACAGCCCTAGTATATATATATATATATATAGAGAGAGAGAGAGAGAGAGTGAGTGTATATATAGAATTAAAACGGTGTATTTGTCCTTTTCAATGAGAATTGAGCAAGAGTCAAATCTCTCTTCAAATTCCTTGTCGTAAACCGTATCTGTGTTACCACAGTAACCCGAGGCCTGGTGTTAGCTGCAGTTCTGGGGGATGGGTTCAAAGAGCTTTGTTGGGAGAGTGAGTTTTCATTAAATATAATGAATAATTGTGTGTCTGATTGGTCCAGACGCTACACCACCTCTCAGGGAACCGAGGTTATGATAGTAACCGGAGACATTCCCTTTCGAAGCTAGATCAATGAAACGTCAGCTCGGACCCCATCAACATTTGCATAATCATACAGAATAAAAGCAAAGGCCGCACTAAACCAGGGCAGCACTACACAATAAGCACTCGATGCATGAAGGTAAACACAGTGTCAACAGCGCCAGTGGTAACAACTGTGTCAACACTAGCAGCAGATCTCAAAATTAAGTGAGTAACATAATATACTCAGAGTCAAAAGCGACAGCGGTAACAACTGTGTCCAACACTAGCAACAATTCTCAATACATGAGTGAAGAAATTAACTCACTGACAGCACTTGAGATGCCACAGACAGCTTGTGAAATCTGCACAAAGTGTTCTGAGAAGACCAGCCAGCTGCAAAGCATATATCCTGAATAGACATACCTCTAGACCAGACCCACGAAGAGAGCATCCACAATCCAGTAAGAGAGCCTCTGCTTAGAGACAGCACGCCCCTTAGTACATCCACCAAAGCACATGAAAAGCTGGTCCAAATGATAAAAGGCAGCCGAGCGATTCACATTCATCCGCAAAGCCCTGACAGTGCAAACGGCGCTCTGAGCATCAGAGTCACAGCTCAGCAGATAAAGTGGGCAGAGAACGACCTGTTGTTTGAAGGGTGTAGAGAGAGACTTAGGCACGTAGCCCCGTCTTGGCCGGAGAGTAACACTGCAGTCACCGGGTCTGAAACAAATACAATCGCCATCCACCGAGAATGCGTGTAAATCCCCAATACGCTTAGCTGAAGCGAGAGAGTTACTCAACAGCAATAGAAGTCAAGGGCTCGAAAGGCGGTAGAGAGAGAGCCCTCAGAACTAGAGCTAAATCCCACGCCGGCACGGATGGCAGCCGTGAAGGACATAATCTCCTCGCTCCTCGATGGGGCGCGAGACTGCGATGTCAGAGCATCTCCCGTCAGCGGGGAGTGAGACAGCGAGAAGAACGTCGGACAGTGCGTGTTCTCACTCGTGGCGAACATATCCACGTCTGCCCTCCCTAGTGTTGTAAAGTTTTCTTTCTTCGACGCAAGACCAGGAGACAGTTGGGATCGCGTTCAACAGAAGTTATTCTTTATTGAGAACTCCGCTGTACGTGGCTGCAGTACTTCCAACATTATCTGACTAAGGGAACTTTACATGGTATCTTATAGGCAATTCAGTTGGCTGTCCTTAAAGGTGCTGAACTTACACACAGCCTTAGAGATGACTACTGCTAAAGACAATAGAGGCAATTACCCCCAACTGAGATAATGGTGCCCCCCAAATTGTATAAACAACACATGGTCACGAGAACTAAGACTAGGTAAACATTCACACATAGTTCAACTCTTAGTAGAAAGATCAAAGACTTCCCCAAATGGTATAAACAATACATTGTCACGAGAACTAAGACTATGTAACATTCACACACAGTTCAACTCTTAGTTTTCTTATGTGATGTTATGTAAGTTGGTAGGATCAACAGATCTAAAACATATTTAAAAATAGATTCTTAAAATTTGTAACCCTTCAGTCCCCCGTTTGAGAGTTCTTAAAAAAACTCTCACATAATATACAAATTTAAACACTTAAAAGTTCATTCTTGTAACTTTTGATCGTCACAGGCACATATAACTTATTCTGTGTCATAGTGTCATAGTTCTTCTCAAAACCATAACTGTTGACACATACGACGCAGGGTGTAAAATGTCGTATAAACTACATGATTGCACAGAAAACCATGTAGCATAAGAGTGGAAGTCTTGAAAGTCCATGGCGCCTGAATAGCTGTGAAATCTGTTTCCTGTAGAAAACAAAGAAACGGCAGAACAGCAATATTCATGAATAGACTTCATTCTTCCATAAGTCATTTGATCGTATAGTGGTTTTAAGTCTAACTTTTATCAAAGTACACTTAAAAGTTCATTCTTGTAACTTGAAAAAGTTACAGGCACAAGCATGATCTGTGTTGTTCATCTGTAATTGCATGCTGACACAGAAACAAAACATGCAATTAGGGTCCGCGTTGTGTTTTTTTTTTTTTTTTTTTTTTTGTGATAGTTCGTTCAGCAGTGGGTCTAGTTGTCTTCTTGAGGTTGTGGCTTCATATGCAGGTGAGACGGTCGTTGCATATGGATCTCGGAACAGCCATCAAGTGGTATCTGTACAGAGGAAGAAAGAAAACAGAAAACAGAGCAGTATTTCTTCAAACACTAGGGTTGTATGGTTTTTAGAGTCTGCTGTTGTTGTTTCATTCTTTCCCTATTTCTTAATTGTTTTGACACCTATGGACCAGTGAGGTAAGGATGGACTAAATGGGGAAAGGCCTATGAGGTAGTGTCTTCACCCTGGGTTCACCCCCGAAGCCTGTTGCGTTCAGTTCTTCCCAGGGCACCGCACTGGTCTGTGTGTCCTATTCTGTCCCTGTTGTGTGCACACTGTACAGTGTGTGAGAAAATTGGCACATTTCCATTCTCCAGTGAAACATCAGTCCTAGTAGACGTCATAACAGAGGATGGTGTCTGATTGTAATGTTCTGCAGTATAACATTTAAGGCTGTGAGTATACTGAATGTCCCCCAAACAAAGGCTGTGACAGTCAATAAGTCTTTCATCTTTGTTGTAAGTTACTGGGGAGATTAAGCAATCACAGCCCAAATGGTTAACACCTCAAAAAGCTTACCCACGAGTCCAATGACGAGGGGAGGGGTTGCTTCAAAGTAGCAAACAAATTTAGTAAAAGCTGCATAACATTGTTATCTTGTCTTAAGTTATTTTAGTTTTTTCTACATTCTTTTCCAAAATGTCCGTGCTTGCCACAGTAAGAACAACTGGCTTCTCTAGGACTTTTGCGTTTCTTTTGCTTCTCTGAGTTGACCTTAACAGAAACTGCTGCAATTCTTACTCTCTCTTTGACATCAGAGTCTCTTTCCCAAGTGACTAAACTGTCCAAGTTGTCTTGCAGGGTTCTCGTACACCATGTGATGTTTAAGTAAGGCAACGCTTTTCTGTGTTCTGGCAAAAGACAATGAAACCATGTGCGAACCAAAGGGCCATTATCACCTAACACCTTCTCTGAAGTGTCTGCAATTCCACTGTACGCTGCAGCTGACTGACAGAATCGTTCTGTGTACTCACAAACAGTTTCACACTTCTTCTGTACACAATTGGTAATTTTCGACCAATCGATTTTGGGTCCTAAGATATTCTTTAGGATTTTCAAAACACCTTCTCTCAAATCGCCCTTACTGGCATGTTGTAGTTCAGAATTATTTACAGCACTTTCAAAATCATTGAATTCTGACTCAGTCAAGATCTGTGATATTAGCTGGGTGACTTCAGCTAGAGTCATATCATAGAGCCGCATTTTGCTGATCAATGCTCTTTTAAATTCAGAAAAATGTTTGCGTGCTGAGGGTAAACTCTGGGATAGTCTCTCTACATCTTTAGGACCTAAAGATGTTTTGGCAACAGTTTGTATTTGGACAACAGAAGAGTTGGGAGTAACACTTTCAGTTCCCTGAAATCTTCTCCTAGCCCCACAAACCTGCACTGAATCTACAGGCTCATCAGTTACTGATTGGATGGTTACATCTGTTTCAAAGAAAGCTTTTAAGTCAGGATAATTGTTATCAGGCTGACTAACTTCTTCCATATCAGTTTTTTTCTGCATCTTTGTTGCGGTTTACTTTCTTAGTCACAGAAGATAATCTAATACGGAGCTCTTTGATCTGTTTCTCTAGCTCTGAGTTGCGCTTAGACTGTTCTGTAGCTAGTGTTAAACCAAATTCTCTGTGACAACAGATAATGGCTTTCACATTGTTTTTGCGAATACTTTCTCCTAGTACCTTCTTACAATCTTCAGTTGACCATACTTTGTCTGGATTAATGCCAAATTTCTTTGTTAAATTCAATCTGACTGGCTCAGTCACGATGGAGTCCATGTGCTCTGATAACAAAGACTTGAATTCACTATCGGTCCATAAAGGTGTAATCAGTCTAGTACTTTTCCTAAACATTTTGTGAATTTCTATGTTACCACACAAACAAACATTAAAACTTCTCTCTACTGTCTTACAAACAGAGGGTACAATCTTATTAGCACATGACGCTAATCTTCTCTAGCTTACAAAGGACAGGCCTTCTCTAGCAAGAGGATACACACAATATTAACTGTTAAACTTCCCTGCCTGAACAACAAAGGATAAATTTCATCTCTAAAAGACAACTTTAGAGGATAACTTAGTTAACAAAACCCTGCAGCTGTTTGTTAACTTCTTCTCTGTCGTCGCAGAGGAAAACTATTTTGTACTGGTCTGCAAAGGTTCTTTGAATGGAGTGAAACTCACCAAGTCTTTCGTTTCAAACATTCAAATATCGATTACAGACATTAAAGAGTACATGAAAAGAACATTTCAGTAATCACACTGGTAACTTCAATAACAAAATAAAATCTCCAGAGAAGTAATTCAACTCGTGATATTTAGAAGGAAAAATACTGATTAAAACCTTGATTATAATCACTCATTACATATACATTGAAGCAGCAGTGGATTCCAATCCACCCCCTTCACACGCGCCTAGAAAATGACATAGCGGCCATATTAATTCAATGATTGCTGGTGTAGATGGGAGCCTTGCCCCGGCGAGGCTTAATGCTTTTGCGGGAGGGGAACAAGTGACGGGGGATCATGTGGCTCATTGCTTTCGCGCTCTTCTTAGCCTTAGAAAAACGCTCAGTGACTGACTCCACGGCGTCACCAAAGAGGCCGGAGAGGAGCCTCTTGTGGTACCATTCCTTCAGGTCAGCTGGGGTTAACCACAGGTGCCTGTTAAGGACAACCATAAAGCCCATGGAGTGGCTAAAGGCCTGGGTGGAGCGCCAAGTCCGTCGCCATGCGCAGGTCTTTTATGACCTCCGCCTCCACTTTTCGATGCTGTCATCCAGGGACTGCAAAAGCTTGGCCTGAAAAACCTGTAGCACTGCCATGGAATGCAGAGCAGATGCTGCTTCGCCAGCAGAGGCATAGGCCTTGTCAGCCAAGTGAGCCGTGAACTTACACGGCTTGGACGGCAGACTGAGAACCGTGCCCAGATATGTAGAGGACGGGCATAGATACACAACTCTTCAGCCCCGTCCACTCTTCTAACCCTAACGTGGCGAAAGCAGAGGACGACAGCCTCAGGCCTCGTCGTCACCGTCGTTTTTGGGTGGGCGAGGGCCCAGCAGCGGTTCGCTGGCGCCAGTAGGCCTCATCCATGTATTAGCACGAGTAAAATCCCTCCTTGTTCTCAGGGTGTGCACCAGCAGGTTGGCGCAGTGCACGCACGTGGAGTCTAAGAAGGCCGCCTTGGCGTGAGCCAGGCCCAGGCAGGCGGTGCAGTACTCGTGGGAGTCAGGCGGGTCGATGGGGCCCGCACAAATCCTGCAAACGGTAGCCATCAGATGCAAAGAAGAAAAGGCAACTAATCCTCAGGTGCCTCTCAACGATGACAGCGTGAAGAAAGAGATTTCGATGCAATTGTTGCGCCTCTGCATTTTCTGTAAGCCTGTCAGTATTTGCATACTTAGCGACAATTGGCCAGTTGTTCCAAGCTGGTGTAGGACTGAAAATAATCTTGACTGTTTTCCACCCCCTCTTTCTACCACAAGGACCATTTGGAGTTCCTAAAGGCACAGTGGGGCTGATAGTAATCAAGACCTGTAGGCCAAGATGTGTATACTTTGGGGGTCGATGAATTGTCTCACCTTTAGTACGGTGGGGGAAGTTGTAATTATCTGATTGGTCAGTTTGAATGTCTCACATTTGGGTTTTAGTCACATGGTCTGAGGAAGGATAAAACAAGATTGTAACTGATGCTCTGCCTCTCGGTGCTCTGCCTCTCTTCTTATTCTCTGGGTCCCTTTCTTGGGGCTCTCTCTCTTTACCTCCTCTTTCTTCTTACTCTCTTTCTCAGGTAACATTTTACATGCTGGGTAAGATTAATGGTCAGAGGTGGGTAGTAACGAAGTACATTTACTTCGTTACATTTACTTGAGTATTTTTTTGGAAAAATTTTACTTTTAAGAGTAGATTTGAATGTGGGTAATTATTACTTTTACTCGAGTACATTTCTAATGAAAAAACTGTACTTTTACTTCGTTACGTTGGGCGACGTCCTTCTCGTTACTTTATTTTAATGCAATGTGTTGTTAAATGCGTAGTTTATTCCAAGCGCGATGTATCTTTTTTTCTGGGCTTGAGCGATGCTCAATTCACAAATGAATCACTCTTTTGAGTCGATTCTGTTCAAAGACTTCATCAAACAAGTTGGCAGATCTGTCTAAATCGGTTCGCGAATCAGTTTGAATGATTCAGTTCCTGATTCTGTTCAGTTCCTGCACGCACTGAATCGTCTGAAGCGATTGCAATTCACACTCGACTCGGGAGTCGTAACAGGAAGATTTAAGGACATCAAGAGCGTTGGATGAAGTGGCCGTGGACCTACAGTACAGTCAAGTGAGAGCAAATCTTCAAATGCATCATATATTTGCCAGCGATGAAGATCTTTATTAGTTGAACATCTTCGTAAGCTGTCTGTGAATGAATGATTCCACAGGACGATATATTCGATTTCATTTAACTCAGATAATACATTTTACAACCAAACAGATTATTATGCCATGATAGCACTACTAGAAAGGATGACATTACCCGTTTTTTGGACATAATACATTAATTTCTACATTAAATAAGCTACCATTGTTCACAGTTTATGAACACCCGCCATCCCGCGGTAGTGTGTGTGTATTGTCGCGCAGTGGCGTACGAACTCGACTTGAAAACGAATGCCTTTGCCTGCCGTACACACAGTTAATCAGTTTAAACATGCTTGCAGAAATATACATTATTTGATTATATTTTGGAGAACAGACAGAAAAAGATCCGTCGATGTACTTGTGTTTGTTTTTTTGTGTTCAGAAGTTCAGTATCAGTCATGAGCGCGAGCACATGTGAAGAGTTTTAACTCTTTCTTCTCTGTGTCAATTACATGCCTTTGAATGCAACACTCTGCAGATTCACTTTATTTCGACATTGTCTAATAATCCAAATGTAGTTGTATAAGTTACTATTATACAAACCAAAGGACAGGCAATGATTTTCGGGCTACAGATGGCAGAAATAATGTTTTTTGTTGCAAAGAGAGCCAATCTACTTATGAAAATAATAGTCATTTAAATAAAAAAAATCTAAATAATATTATTTTATATATATATGACGACTTCAGATGCAAAAGCCTCTAAGTACCATCTGAAATTTTCTTCTAAAAGAGCATTTTTATCAAGTTTATATGTTTATGTTCAGTTATTTCACTTAAATGGCAATGAAAAGTACCTATTAATTGTCATTAAAGTGAAATTACTGAACTTAAATATACAAGCTTGATAAAAATGCTTGTTTTAGAAGAAAGTTTCAGATGGCACTCAGAGGCTTTTGCATATATATATATATATCACTGATTCTTGAGAGTCGGGACAAAACATGTCCCACATAGAAAAGTCTAATTTATAGCAAAAATTAAGAAATTCATCATGATTGACATACTTACAAAGTTAAATCTAAAGGAATTGTATATACCTATCTGATTTTTAGA
Source organism: Leuciscus leuciscus (assembly GCF_965113295.1). NCBI lineage: Eukaryota > Metazoa > Chordata > Actinopteri > Cypriniformes > Leuciscidae > Leuciscus > Leuciscus leuciscus. Next base: position 742,350 of record NC_138724.1, on the reverse strand, counting down.
ATAAACTTTTTTATCTTTTTGGGGAAAATTTGTTTAAATGTATGGTCTGTGGTTAGAAGGTCCATGTTATTGCACTTGTCCTCAGCAAGAGGTCACAATATTAACCATCCCAAAAAACTTTAAAAAAGCTCTACAATTGTGAAAACATATATATCAAATAAAAAATAAGGGGTAGAAATATAAAAAACAATGCATGAAGTGAACATCAAACAATATTTTCCATAAAAATCTGCCTATTAAAGTTGTGTCCTCAGTTTCTGTCAACTCCATCAGATTTTTTCATAAAGCTCTTTAAATCAGGAAATAGCATGGTCAGCTATATCCCTGAGGACCCCTTTTCATCTCCCTGCCTGTGGTGAATGCAGCACTACCACACATGCTCTGGTACATTTTACATTTTTTTATATTTTAGACAAACAATGTCAATATTCCTATGGTCACAGCTGCACCATGTCAATACCATCTTTCTGTTAAGATACTTTTTTTAAACCATAGTGGATTGAATTTAAGCATTTTAGTGAAGTTATTGGGACAGCTAGCAACTGAGGAAAAACTACCTAGCTGCAGTGTACAATACATGTTTTGGTGGGAAAATACATGCCCTTACGTCAACTCCTTCAGACGTCAACTCCGTCAGGTTCTATGTCTGACGGAGTTGACCTGTAAGCTGACGGAGTTGACAAATCCACCAATAACCTCTTAATGTGCGAATATAATATTATTTGTGAATATAGTGAAGGGTTAAACTGTTATTTCAGGGTTTTATTTACACATAAATGCACATACATAGCATGCATTACATTATTTAACCGTACGCATCTGACTTGTAGAGAATGGGCAGGCAGTGGTCTGCTTATTATTGTGTAACGTGTAACTTTGCCAGCACTTTAATATATTTATATTAGGGCTGGGAATCGATTAAAAAAAATTAACTAATTAATTGCACAATTTGCTGTAATTAATTGCAATTAATTGCATTTCCTCCAAGCTTGTAATCATCAATAATTAAACTTAGAATCACCGGAAAAAAAGGAACAGAAAATAGCCCTATATTAAAATAATATTAAACATCAATATATCAATGTATTATTCTTTTTCAATAATCAATCAACATAATCAATTTAAGATTTTTTTTTCCAATTTTTTCTTTTACTAATTATAAAAATAAACTATAGTCCTAAAAAAGCTATTATTACCAGAGAGCATGTGATCAGAGCAGGTAATTTTAAAGGAATAGTTCACCCAAAAATAAAAATTCCTCAAGAATTTTCAAGTTGTTCCAAACCTGTATGACTTTCTTTATTCTGCTGAACACAAAAGAAGATATTTTGAAGAAAGTCGGCAACCAAACGACTGATGGAGCCCATTGACTTCCATAGTAGGAAAAAAAAAATACTATGGAAGTCAATGGGGACCAGCAACTGTTTAATTACCAACCTTCTTTAAAATATCTTCTTTTGTGTTTAGCAGAAGAAAGGAAATCATACAGGTTTGGAACAACTTGAGCGAGAGTAAATGACAGAATTTTCATTTTTGGGTGAACTATCCCTTTAACATTGTTGCCCAGCAATACTATACCAGCTCAGCAAACAGAAGTTTTTTTTAACGCGTTAAACATCTCAAATTAATCGCAAAGATTAACGCGTTAATTCCCCCAGCCCTAATTTATATATGTAGAGACAGAGATAGAGAAATGAGAAGCCAGTGTAGGGCTGGGCGATATGGCCCAAAAAAAATTATCACGCAAATTTTTTTTTATATCAGTCGATATCGATAATTATCACGATAAATGTCAAATCTTTATTTCTTTAAAGTTTAAAGGCAGATTTTTGCTCCTAAGTGAAAGTTGTAGAAAACAGAGTGTTAATTGTGGTTTTAAACTACTCTTTATTGTCAGAACATATCATGACAAACAGGTGAACATTTCACAAATCTGAGGTAAAACATTCAAACATTTTTTGTCAACACCGTCAGTTTTTCCGTCAACACCGTCAGTTTTTCCGTCAACACCGTCAGTTTTTCCGTCAACACCGTCAGTTTTTCGTCAACACCGTCAGTTTTTCGTCAACACCGTCAGATCTTCGTAGGTTTTTGTTAATTTTTTTTGGGAAAAAAATATTCTTCCTTCAGTTTATGTTGTTTTTGTAATAAAGGACCATCTGATCTACATCCTCTTATGTTTTATTTATTTAAGGAATTTGTTTTTACAATATTGAAATTAAAATCAAAGTTTGAAAATGCAAATATTTAGAAATCTGAGTTTTCAGAAGAGTGTGAAATCACAACTTAAGTTTATATATTGTATTTTTTTTACATATCAGAGTAACTAAACACTATTACAATATACTTCAGAACTTTAGATTCTTGTTGGATTTGAAGAATTAAAATTGTATACTTTTTAGTGTGTCTGACGGAGTTGACACAAATCCAGTTCTGAAGGGAAACATGTTTATTTGTTAAAAATGTGTTTTTATTTAGAACCTGTTCCTTTACATGGTTAAATAGCTAAGACCTTTCTCTGCAGAAACATATAACTCTAATTGATATAGTGTGTATTTTTTAAAAAAGTTTTTTAAAACGTGTTTTGTCCCGACTCTCAAGAATCAGTGATATATATATGAAATATAAATGAATATATATATATATATATATATATATATATATATATATATATATATATATATAAAATAGAGGCCTATATGATCCGAAGTAAGTTACTCGCTACTTGAGTAGTTTTTTCATTGGATACTTTTTTACTCTTACTCAAGTAACTATTAAGATTATTACTTTTACTTTTACTTTGAGTAAATATTTCTATAAGTACTTGTACTTTTACTTGAGTACAGTTTTTGGGTACTCTACCCACCTCTGTTAATGGTACAAGTTATCATCATCTCATACATCTATTTTTTTTTTTACTATTTTAAGTGTAACCATAACCATATTTTGTCATTAAACCTCTTCAATTACAAATAATGTGCTAACTCGTTTTGATTTGGTATTGACTTTAAAGTGCTACATATTGCAATACAATATTGTCACTCTCTATAGCAATGCTCTCCCACATATTAAGCTATTGTAACTGCGCTTATTTCCGTCGTTGGTATAAGTAGCAGTGGGTGGAATAGAAATGTAGAGTTTTCTACCATCTTGCTAATAACATTTCTTTAGTCATTCGGCAGTCTTGCAGTCTAAACCCCTGCAGGAAATCCACCCTTACACTGGCGTTAGCCTATAAGATTTCAGCAAATTCGGAGAAGGGAAGAGTTCCCTCAGGAGTCATAGCTGACGCAATGTTGAGTTACCGCTCTCAAAAGGGAACCACAAAGACTTTGAATTAAATGTAAACGCAGCTTTTGTGTCTTTTTCAGCTTTTCTGCATATATAGGCAACTGGCACATTTACAGCTTGCTCCATTTCGGTAAATCAGTTTTTGTGAATGAATGATTCTCTCTACCTGTTGCTCTGGTCTTGGTCAACACCTGCTGGTGAGCCGACTAACAGCAGATGGAGATTATCCATCGGTACTCTACTGCTATTGCTGCAGTTCCCAGATGTGCAATGTTGATTATTCTGCCAAATTTGAACCACTGAATTTGAAAAACAAAATAAAATGGAATAAAAATTGCCTGTTGGATATTATTATAGATGATATTATTAATAAATCATTGCACAAATTAATATTTTGCTAATTAATTCTGTCAAATTAATATGGATTATTACATTTTTTTTGCAATGAAATTGCGTGTGAAATGTTTTCGGTTGAAATAATCGCAGCTTACATACACAACCATGTCCAACTTCAGCCCCCAAAAATGCAAGCACTGATAATACAATGCATTTTTTGTGCAAATCAACATGCTCAACATTCTTTTGTGTTTCAAAGACGTCATTATTTTACTTTGTTACACAATCAGATGGTAAAAGCAGGTAATTTCTAACTTCAACAAACAGTTTCTTTGCAATGATGGGGCTTTAATCCTGATTGAAATTCTTCACAAATACTGTTTCTCTGGTTCAGAAGACACTATTGTTCTGATATTTAGACATTAAATTGTATTACAAAGATTTTTTTTGTTTTTCTCGTTTTGATCTGCTGTGCTCTCTCGCTTGCATCTGTGAGTGTTTTGATTTCAGGTTTGGTCGATTGGGGAGTTGTAACTCCACTTGGCAGCAATGGGTTATTCCAAAATTATAACAAACATATTCTGCGTGCTTCCTGACAAAAGTCAAGTCAAGTCATCTTCATTTATATAGCGCTTTTAACAATGTAGATTGTTTCAAAGCAGCTTTACAGAGATAAACGTATAATTTAAGGCAGCGGTTCCCAAACTTTTTTTCCTGCGCACCCTCTACTACAGTGGTTCTCAACTCCAGTCCTCGGGACCCGCTGCTCTGCACATTTTGTATGTCTCCCTTATTTAACACACCTGTACCAGATCATCAGCTCGTCAGGAGAGACTCCATGAACTGATTTGAGTGTGTCAGATAAGAGAGACATACAAAATGTGCAGAGCAGCGGGTCCCGAGGACTGGAGTTGAGAACCACTGCTCTACTATGTCCCAACCGGGTTGGCGCACCCCCAATCCCCACTTCAAAAAAATAACACAACAAAGCTTTGTTTTATCGCCATATAAAGACATGTTTAATCATGCGCAAATAACCAGAACACGCATGACAATAACAACATCAACAAAGTTTTAATATAATGCAACAAAGCTACGCATAAGCTTCCACTTTTAAGAGGACGAGTGACAGACACAGGCTCAGTAACAGAAAGCACGGTTATTTTCAGCCGCGTAATTTAGTTTTATTTAAAAACTAAATATTTTGTAACATTACACATGTGACATGTTTTAAGGTCACTTTTGATCACTTTAATGCATCCTTACTGAAAAAAAATTCTAGCCAAGTTCAAATTCAACACATTTTTGAACGGCAGTGTACATTCAGTTGGTCATTATTGCAATATAAACACTATCAGACTGATCAACAATCTTCATTTACCAGTCGAAGACGGAGCAACTTTCTGCTCCGTGCACTGTCAAGGGCTTCATCATATTTGTCGTGGTACCGGTCTTTGCAGCAATTATTTTACCGCACATACTGCATCGCGCGCTGTTGGCATCGAGCCTGGAGAAATGTAGCCACACTTTTGATCGACTTTTCCACATATTTATGGTATTGTGTGTGTGTGTGCTCGCGTCTCATATGAGTATGTGCGCGGAGAGTTTGTGTGTGTGCTCGGGTCACATTGAGTATGTGTATGTGCGCGAGTTTGTGTGTGTGTGTGCTCGCGTTTCATATAAGTATGTGCGTGGAGAGTTTGTGTGTGCGCGCGCGCGTCTCATATGAGTATGTGCGCGGAGAGTTCCGCGCGTCTCGTGTGTGTAGAGTTTGCTTGTATGTGCGTGAGCGACTTTAGGTGTGTCGTTGTGCATTTCATATGTATTTGTTTTATCAAAAACTAATAAATTATAGTTTTTTTTATTTAAAATAAAAGGAAAAGGAATTTACAAAGGAAATGTTTTCTGTTCATGTTTTTTTATTGTGTGGAAAAATCCCACTTAAAAAAACAGACCGCCATTACATTTTTCCTCTCGCGCACCCCCTGGTGGTAGCTCGCGTACCCCTGGGGGTGTGCGTACCACACTTTGGGAATCCCTGATTTAAGGTAACAGAGATTGTTTTGGCTTTATAGCGGTTCTTTAATAAAGTTATTTTCCAGCTAAAGTTAGTTTTGATTGATTTGCTTCCGTCGCAACAATCATTTGTTATTAAATTAGGGGCCACTAAGACGACACCATTCTCTCTACACAGACTTTAAACGCGAACCTGTGAGAAACAATGATGGCGTTCACATGCGCATTAAGAATTGGTTCTATAGTTATGTGCGTTTGAATATATGTGCGCAGGTTTGTAATTCCCTACAAACCAAGCCTAAACAAAGTACTGGGCTTTCCTTATAAATTTTGATACAGAATTTTATTTTATTTTGTCACTTCGGGGTAGGTACGCGAAACGAATTTTCCCAACAACGCTTTATCTGTAGAGTGGTAAAGGGATCCTCCATAGGGAGAGACTAGTTGGCACTTCAGCACTGCGTTGTCATCGGGTCCAGGCGAAGGTCCTTCATCAGATCTGGATACGGCCTGGATCCGGCAGGCTGCGGGAAAAACCTTGGGATAAACAAAGACACTAAAATTAGCGTAGATGCCATTCTTCTTATGATGTAACGAGTACATCAGGATTTATGGGAAGTGTTCCTGGTTCCGGCTGACCTAATCTATGCAGCCTAACATTGAGTTATAGAAGTCTATAATGTGTTATGTGAATGCTAGGTCAAAGAGATGTGTCTTTAGTCTAGTTTTGAACTGACAGAGTGTGTCTGCTTCCCGGACAATGGTAGGAAGACTTTTCCAAAGTTTTGGTGCTAAATAGGAAAAGGATCTACCGCCAGCAGTCGATTTTGATATTCTAGGTATTATCAACTGGCCGGAATTTTTATATCGCAATAGACGTGTGAAGGGTTAGGGTTAGTAAAAATGACCCTATGACTAACCCTAACCCTTTACTAGTAAAAGTAAAGTATGAGATTGAGATCAGTCTATAATTTTTTTATTAAGGGTTTAACTGCCAACTGGGTATAAGATGGCTTTGATGGTTAAATGGGTTTTGATGCATTACATGTATAAATGATTGGATGTCTGTTGCTTTGTGTCATTAAACTGGGGTTAACTATTTTTTTTCCCTCTTTTTTCGCCTTAGACCTGATGGCACTGAAAGAGGAGAGTGAAGTACTGAAGGAAATGGAAGAGAAAGATCAATATAACAATCATCATTGTTTCATTGCTGGAGAAAATTCCTCACGAAATATAGCGCAAAAGACAGGGACTGTAAGTCCTTTCAGCTACAAACTGTGTGGAAACAGATTCAATCAAAAAGGAAGCTTTAACAGGCACATGAAATTTCACACTGAGAAGCCTTACACATGTCCTCAGTGTGGAAAGTGTTTCAATCAGAAAGGACACCTTGAAGACCACATGAGAATTCACACTGGAGAGAAGCCTTTCACCTGCCAACAATGTGGGAAAAGTTTCAACCAAAAAGGAATCCTGAACAGGCACATGAGAATTCACAATAAAGAGAAGCCTTACACTTGCCAAATGTGTGTAAAAAGTTTCAACCAAAAAGGAGTCCTTAACAGGCACATGAGAATTCACACTGGAGAGAAGCCTAATACATACTCTCAGTGTGGAAAGACTATTGCTCAAGACAGGAACCTTAAAGTTCACAAGAGAGTTAACACTGGAGAGAGCCCTTACACTTGCCCACAGTTTGGGAAGAGTTTTGATCAACATGTACACCTTAAAGTCCACATGAAAATCCACACTGGAGAGAAGCCTTACACCTGCCAACAGTGTGGAAAAAGTTTCACCCGAAAAGGAAACCTTAATTACCACATGAAAATTCACACTGGAGAGAAGCCTTTCACCTGCCAAAGGTGTGGAAAAAGTTTCAACCAAAAAGGAATCCTTAACAGGCATATGAGAATTCACTCTGGAGAGAAGTCTTATAGATGCCCTCAGTGTGGGAAGAGTTTTGATCAACATGTACACCTTAAAGTCCACATGAAAATCCACTCTGGAGAGAAGCCTTACACCTGCCAACAGTGTGGAAAAAGTTTCACCCGAAAAGGAAACCTTAATTACCACATGAAAATTCACACTGGAGAGAAGCCTTTCACCTGCCAAAGGTGTGGAAAAGGTTTCAACCAAAAAGGAATCCTTAACAGGCATATGAGAATTCACTCTGGAGAGAAGCCTTATACATGCCCTCAGTGTGGGAAGAGTTTTGATCAACATGTACACCTTAAAGTCCACATGAGAATCCACACTGGAGAGAAGCCTAACACCTGCCAACAGTGTGGAAAAAGTTTCACCCGAAAAAGAAACCTTAAATACCACATGAGAATTCACACTGGAGAGATCCCTTTCACCTGCCAACAGTGTGGAAAAAGTTTCAACCAAAAAGGAAACCTTAATTACCACATGAGAATTCACACTGGAGAGAAGCCTTTCACCTGCCAACAGTGTGGAAAAAGTTTCAATCATAAAGGAATCCTAAACAGGCACATGAGAATTCACACTGGAGAGAAGCCTTATACATGCCCTCAGTGTGGAAAAAGTTTTTATCAACATGTACACCTTAAAGTCCACATGAGAATCCACACTGGAGAGAAGCCTTACACCTGCCAACAGTGTGGAAAAAGTTTCACCCGGCAAAGAAACCTTAATTACCACATGAGAATTCACACTGAATGATTTTTACAATATTTACACTTAACAGATATGAAATACGTCAGGCTATAAATATAAATACTCTATCATCATGGAGCTTTAACTAGTAGTAAAGAGGAAGAAATTATCGGTTCACGTGCTGCTTGAATTGTTGCGCTACCGCGATCTGTCACCACACATTAAAGAGCCACACAGCGACCTAGGTCTAGGTAATGCGTTTAGGTATAGAGGTGCAGAGCCAGTGCTTGTTCTGTAGGCAAACATCAGTGCCTTGAATTTGATGCAAGCGGCAACTGGCATCCAGTGCAGTTTTATGAGGAGAGGCGTGATGTACGCTTTCTTCAACTCATTAAAACCCACTCTTGCTGTAGCATACTGGATCAGTTGCAAAAGTTTGACAGTACATGCTGGAAGGCCTGCCAAGAGAGCATTACAATAGGCCTGGTCTGGATATAACAAGAGCTTGGACTTGTGTAGTTGTGTATCATGCTCCAATAGGAATGGCCTGATCCTCCTAATGTTGTTTAAGGCAAATCTACAGGACTGGGCAGTTCTAGCAATGTGGTCTTTGAAGTGCAACTGATCATCGATCACAACTCCAAGGTTCCTGGGTGTCCTGGATAGAGTTATGGTTGATGAACCGAGCTGAATGGAGAAGTTGTGGTGTAGTGTTGAGTTGGCCGAGACCACAAGCAGCTCTGTCTTCGCAAGGTTTAGTTGAAGATGGTGGTCCTTCATCCAGCAAGAAATGTCTGTCAGGCAGGCTGAGATGTGAGCAGCAACTGTCGGATCCCCTAGTTGGAATGAGAGGTAGAGTTGTGTGTCATCAGCACAGCAGTTATAGGAAAAACCAGCAACTAAAAAACATTTCTAAATGACAGATCCTAGTGATGACATGTAGATGGAGAGGAGAAGTGGTCCCAGCACTGAGCCCTGAGGCACCCCAGTAGATAGAAGTTACGACTTAGACAGATCATCTGAGAGGTAAGACTTGAACCATTGGAGTGGGGCTCCTGCGATGCCCTTTGTCTTGAGGGTTGACAGGAGGATCTGGTGGTTAACTGTGTCAAAAGCAGGAGACAGATCCAGCAGGAGGAGCACTGAAGATTTGGAAGTTGCCCTTGCCAGTCTCAGAACTTCAGTAACCGAGAGCAGGGCAGTCTTAGTTGAGTGTCTGCTTTTGGGACCAGACTGGTTGTTGTCCAGGAGGTTGTTCTGTGCAAGAAAGGAAGAGACTTGGTTGAAAACGACTCGTTCAAGACTTTTAGCAAGGAATGGAAGAAGGGATAAAGTGCTGGATTTAGAGGGAGTTTCTTAAGCAGTGGGATTACCCTAGCCTCTTAAATGCTGTGGGAAAGGTAGCAGTGTGAAGAGGGTTGTTGATGATCTGAGTGAGTGCGGGTACAACTGAGGAAGAAATGGCTTGAAAGAGATGAGTGGGGATAGGATCAAGCGGGCAGGTAGCAGGGTTGTCCAAGCAGGATGTTAGAGTGGAGAAAAGAGTATCAGTTGCACTGTTAGTCTCTAGTGTTGAGAGCTGATTAGGGGGAGGAAGTGTGGATGAGACCAGAGAGGATAGGTGAGAGGGTGAGAGTGAGCGTAGGTTTCGCCGAAAGGTGACCCGTGGAGGGGTGTGTGTTGTGTTCTGAGGCAGATGACCCATGGAGGAGTGTGTGTTGTGTTCTGAGGCAGGTTGAGGTTGAGAGTGAGGAGGAAGTGATCTGAGGTGTGCAGTGGAGTGGCCAGTGTATGGTCAGTGGAGCAGTAGCATGTGTGAATATGGTCCAGTTGGTTACCTGATTTGTCAGTAGCCTCAGTAGATACTAGCTTGAGGTCAAATGAGGTAAGCAGAGTATGGAAATCAGAAGCCTGAGGATTTTCTAGGTGGATGTTGAAGTCTCCAAGAATTACCAGAGGAGTACCATCCTCAGGGAAGAAATTGTCAAGCTGACTTGGAGGACGATAAACAACTACAAAATGGATTTTAATAGGACTGGTAATAGTAATTGCATGCAATTCAAATAAGCTCTTGTCACACAGAGATGGTAAAGGATTACATTTCCATTCATTGGAGAAGAGCAGACCAGTACCCCCATCCCTCCCAGTCAGGCGAGGGGTGTGTGAGAAAGGGAAGTTAGTGGAGAGGGCAGCCGGTGGGGCAGTGTCCTCTGGTCTGATCCAGGTCTCAGTCAGGACCAATAGGCTGAGACCTGAATGACTAGAAATAGATGTAATGAAGTCTGCTTTGTTTATAGCAGACTGGCAATTGCAGAGGCCAACAGGAAAAATAAAGTAATGTACTAGAAGACACAGGGAAAGTATGCTTTTTGTTAGGTTGTTAGGTTTGTGCTGGCTCTTACGTGAGACGTGATTTACGAGTGTTAATAATAGTAGGGATTTGGAAGCACGTAGTGAAAACAGGTAACTAAAACAAACAGATGATACCATGCTGTATAAAAGTAAAGAAAACAATACTCAAGAGCCTTGTCCTTGCTCGGTGGAGTTGGGCAGGTAGAGTCGCCGGTCTTTACACTCTTCGGTCTTCACACGAAGGCTGCTGCAGTATACTAATCGATTATATACTGGCCAACAAAAATGTTGTTATTGAATTCAACTGGCCACACCACACTACTGGAGCTGTTTACAAACGAGAGCAAACGCGACTACAGCACGTGAACACAGTAAACAAATAGTTTTTCCTAGTAACGACAACTGTACTAAAATCAAATAAGATTAAGACAAACCACTAACCGTTCATGTCTCCTCCTGTTGATCAGACTGTTGGACTGTTCTTTACGAAGTTCTTAATTAAGTTCACATCTCCCTCAGTTTAAATGTAAACGTCTGTGTCATGTAAACATTGTTTTTTTAAACATAGTTATGTATTTTATTGCAATAGATTCTTGACCTATGTAGCTGCCTTTGCATACTTTGATGTCATATGTAAATGTTATGAATTTGCAGTATATTTGTAAAAAGAATGGTTTTCATAATCTTACTGTCTTCAGAATATGATTTGCAAATTAATGGTAGTGTACATAATTCACTTGACAACTTGAAATACATTTGAAAGTGGTATTATACATATGTAAATGTATTATATTAATCTTTTTTTAAACTACCAAGACAAAATATATTTACTGTCCGTATAAAACATATAAAAAAAAAAGGTTGCTGTTTGAATTTAAATAGGTAAATACTTAGGTGTCTATGATTTTATCATTGTTGCAGTGATTATTATGTTTCTAGCATGTTAGATGTTTGGCAACAGTTATTTTAACCCTTACTGATGTGAGCTTTTCATTTCTTAAACAACCATATAAGAAGACGTTTCATGGCCAAATTTCCAGATGACAATGCCAAGATTAATCAGGCTCAAATATTTGAAGAGTGGTTCAGGGAGCATAAAGAATGCTGAGTCCTGACCTTAGCCTCAGTGAAAGTCTTCTGGAGGAGACTTTACAGAGTGCTCGACTCTTGCATTGTCAATTCAAGATCTTGAACAAAAATTGATGCACCTCTTGATGGAAATAAATGTTGTGATGTTGCATAAGGCAGTACAATGAAATATTAGTGTGTGCAACATGTATACATATACAGGACTGGAAATGGCTGAGATTCACTGGGGGTTCTCTATTCTGGAAGATCATTTTATTATTTCAGTCAGTACCACATTTGAGAATAATACATTTATTGGCAATTATTGGATTTGGCGAAAGGTTTAGGATCTAAGGAGCTCAGCTGCCATATTAGACAGTTTGATGTATACATCCTTGAGACATAAATCCTCCTAGCCTGACAATATCCAAATGTTTCTGAGCTACATACACAGTGCAGAAAGAGATACAATAATTGCAAATAAAGATAGTGAACAATAGTAGTCCAGTCAAGATACGCTCTATTATGGAGATGTTAGGAGGTGAAGGGGTGGAGGTGGTGCAGATGTCTGAGTACACACTGAGAGGCATGCGTTTTGAGTAGGCTTAAATACTGTAGTTGACTAGAGTAGGTGGAGGAACGGATCAGCTGATAGTGTTAGTGATCTGCGGTCTGCCTGATATATGTTTTAATTCCATTAGATCACTGAAGCTTTTTTTTTTTTTTTTTACTTTCAATGACTTCTCAGATGTATATAAATATAAAATGTTCTTTAATCTATAATAACATTAAACATATTTCATGTATCTTCCAAACAATGTTTTCTTCAGTAACAAGACAGGCACATGAAAGGTCAACGAACAACATGAATTGAATTGTGCATGGCACAAAAAAAGTTCATTCAACAGAATCTCTGCTTTGGGATAATTATCTTTTTAATTTTGGCCAAATTAAAGATACATCATGTAGGAATCTGCATATGTGGTGCATGCAGAATATAACAGGTCACAAACCTTTAAATGTATTTGTCCTCAGGTTATAGAAAACTGCAGAATGTTTTATATGGTTCCTCTCAGTTTACTGCTTTGAAAATTAACAAGTATTAACCCTCTGGGGTCTACGGTGTTTTTGGGGTCCTTGAGATGTTTTGACATATAAACATATTAATGGCAAAGGTGTCATTACACTCTATTCAGCACAAACAGGGCTACCATAATATATGAGCAACATGTTTTTTTTTTTGAGAGAATAATGTTTATGCATGGTTATTGAAAAAAACAAGGCCACAAAACATACTAAATATGTGTCCACAATACTTTTGACTAATGGATGTTGTTGCCTAGAGTTTTTGCTTCAAAATGATCTGAAAATCATCCTGCCTAATCATAAAAAAAAAATCTGATTTAAATTTTGCAAAACACTTTTTGTTTGGAAAGGCAATATGCGTGTGGGCGTCAATGATCAGGTTCACACCTGAGAAGACAATGACCTGCATTATGAGCTGCATAATGAGCCTTTCATTCAAGTGTGTCACACAAGAAAGAATGCTCCTCACATTATAATTTTGATGATTATGGCTTACAGCTTATGAAACCCACGAAATCAAAATCCCAGAAAATTAGAATATTACAGATGGTGGACAACCAGAATGCCTATTACCGCCGCGCCAGCTGCCGCGGCGAAATCACCGCGGCAAAAATAAACCAGCCGCATTTCAAAGTCGTTCCCAAAATGACCGCCAGGTGGCGCAAAGGGACATTGTGCAAAACAGCAGCAATTGCCGTATTTTAAAATGTAAGTGGGTTAAATATAAAACCCTAAGCCTAATAGGCATATTTTTCACATATATAAATAGGCCTATTAGGCTAACAGAATAGAACCAAAGATTTTAGAACTGAAAAAATAGAATCAAAAGTTAAAAATAGAGACGATATTAGGAGCAATGACGCTGAATATTTTTACTATTCTATTGAGGAATTAGATAAATGAAGAGCTCTCGTGAGCGATACAATTGCATAGTAATTTATAGTGATTTCAAAAGCAGTCCTTAAAAAATAATAATACATGGAGTAGTTAGGCATAATTTTTGAGAGATTACGCGGAACGCGTTTTAGTTAAGATCCTAGATTCACTGCCCTTAATGTATATAGGCTAGGCTACTGCTTTAAAAAAATGTCACAACGCGTTTTGAGATTGTTTTGAATTAAACATTGAAGTTTAAAATGTAGTGTTTTGGCACACCAGGCCGAGTGGCGTTACGCATTGTTCAAAAATCTGGTTTTATTCTGGCATGTTGAATTGGCGTTAGAATTTTTTTTTAGATTTAGATTTTAGATTTCGTTAGATTTATTTTTCTCATAACAGCTAAAATAACTTAATATATGCCTTGTCTTAATATGACCTACTTAATATAGGCAATAGGCATATAATAGCCTATATAATAAATTAGCTAAACTTGGCCACTAAATATTTAATTTTCAATTATTTTAATTATCACAATTAAAGTTTTCATTTTATTCAATTGAACAAGCGCAACAATCAGCATTTAATCAAATATTCTAAAAGATGTATTATTAATAATAATGTTATTTCAACATAATATTTCGTTTTTTCGACATAATATGTGTGCGTGCAACAAGCAAGATGTGTATTTGTAAATCCGGTGATGCGTGCATTGATTTTTATCAATAAACTAGTGTTTTCTGACAGTGTCGACTGCAAAGATGAAGTTGACGATCGCCATATTTGTAGTGAACGCACCTAGAGAGAAATGCACATAAAGACATAATCAGAGAGTAGCCTTTTTCTTTTCGTTTTGAATTATTTCGTTTGAAGACATTTCAAGCTTTGTGTATTTGATGTATTTATCATGTCTGTGTGAGGCATACGCTGAGTTTCGTTAAGTTAGGAGGATGAGATGCGCTCCAGCTGACGTGCAATGCAAGTGACCGCGCGGGCGCCTCCATGATTAGTGTCTGTTATATTTGCTTCTCTTACTTATTCAATCCAGCAATTGGTAGATGAAAAATTGATTAAAATTAAGATACAATTTATAGAAAACGAAATTCACTTTAAAGAAAGGTTTTCTACTAAACAAAACTTAATGAAGTGGTCAAAATCATGTCTGACCCACTCCATATCCATCTCTCGATATAATGCATCCTATCTTACTCGTGCTGTTCACTTTTCATATTCAACATAGATGGAAAAAAAATAACATTATAATATTTTAACAAATATGATACTAAATGAGATTATTTAATGGCTACAATAGTATAGTAGGCCTATAGACTCTATTTGTACAAATTGCTGCACATTCATTTAATTAAATGAAACCTTGTAACGAATTCACACTGTAGGGTAGACTGTGTACAGTTGAGACACCTTAAATTACTTGCGTTCGCAGCAAGCACAAGTTGTAATTTTTGCTGTGCACTTGCATATTAGTGTCAGCTGGGAAGGAAATATAGAGACCAGACCTCTTGGAACTTTAATTGAATACATAGCGTTGGTAAAGCATACTGAAATTACATCCCTACAAATTTATACTGAAAATAAATGTATCGAATTTAAGCAAAGTAGCCTAAATGTTAAGACTGTAAGCCCTTTGCTTTTTTACGTAGCCTATAAAGGATTCTTATAGCCGACTTTGTGTTAATATAATTTGTAGAGATTTTTTTTTTTAACTCAAACATTAACACTGAAATAAATGAAACTAAATTATTGTAAATTTTTTGGCACACCACGACGAGTGGCGCTATGCATTGTTCTAAAGCCAGGTTTTATTCTGGCATGTTGAATTAGTGTTCGACAAACGCGGCGGCGCGTTCATTTGAATGAAGAGCGCTTCTCGCTCGTGTGAGCGAACACACACTGGAACGTTAGGCCATGTTGCAACGAGTGAATCGTGGCCGAGTGGTTGAACTTACGTTACGATCATTCAGATGACACGGGTTCGAAACCCGAACTAACTTGGACTACTGATATTTTTATATTAGCCTATTAATGCATTTTATAGTCTATCGTTGATGCAGAGAGATTTGTCTAGTTCTAAAACATATAGTTTTTTGCTTATAGCCTATTTACAAAATAAAATCACCATGCATTTCCATTTTACACTAAGGAACAAATGTTATACAATGACTTTACTTCTGTAGCCTATAATAATTCCAATCGTAATTTCAAAAGCAGTTCTGTTAAAAAAAAAATATATATAGGCCTATAATTATGTATATATAATTATAATTATAATTATGTATATATAATTATATATATATAGGCTATATGACGTTTAAACGACAAACAATAAAATCAAAACCAGTATTCTGTTGCGTTCATGGTTCCAGTGGCAGTAATGCATCCACGGCTTTTCAAAATGTCACAAAGCGTTTTGAGATTGTTTTGAATGAAATATTGAAGTTTATAATTAAGTGTTTTGGCACACCACGACGAGTGGCAAACTCTTTGTTTTGTTTTGCAAACTCAGCTAGCCTGTGGGGGGTTTGGAGAAGGCAATAGTTGCTTTATCGTGGGGGTGCAGGACAGAGGTGTTAATGTTCCATCTTTCATATGGAGAGTGTCGGAGCCAGCCTGATGAGCAGGCAAAGGCAAAACTCTTTTAAGGATTAATCTCCAAATCTCCAAAAGTCCATATGTAGGCCCTATATCTTATTAAATTATAAATATTGTAGTTTTATTGATTGTATTTAAAGGTTTTCCACACACAATTTCAATTTAGCAGATACAGAGCTCAGCTCTTTAATTCGCGACCCACCTCGTTTTATTGTAAGGTGAATTCAGCAAGGCATGCTTTATCTTTGAAGCAACACAGGCTATTTGTTACAGTTTTTTTCTTTCGTGATTTGTGTGGATGACACACAGCGACATATACAGTATTATCAGCTGTATGGTGTTTTTTACGCTGAAATGCTTAATTTCGAGAAAGACCCGCCGCGCGCAGTGAGGGAGACCAAACTTTCTAAAACAATATCCAGCGCGAGAGAGACAAAGAAAAACGCCGGTTCTTAATTTATGTTGCTTTGAACTTTTTTCGCTTTGTACCGTTTTAATTTTTTAATTTGGCTGCAATTTCTTTGACAATAGAAATTTTAAATGTTGCAAGAATAAGATTCTGTGTTTCTTATTTTGCATCACAAAGGGAATAAACTCTATCGATGCAACCCTGTTTAAATAAATAAACTGTCCCGACACTTTATTCGTACCTTGAAATGTGCGATGGGTTTTCAAACTTAATTAATTTTCTTTTTCTTTTACATTTTCATTGTTTATTTTTTAATTGAAAGCAACACTGTATTGAAAGTATTTTTCTGATTTGTTCGATCTGTTTTGAAAAATGTCTTCCGTTGCTATGGCCGGGTATCACTGTCAGTCATCTCAATCTCGTGAATGATTCACACACACAACAAAAATAATTTAGCAGATTAAAGACGAGCTTCATCATCTTCATTTTCTGGTGCGATCGGCTGACGGTCTTCCTTCATCAGATGTGTCGTCTTTGCAGCGGCTCAACTGGAATGTAGCAAATTTATGTTGTAATGTACAATTGATAATTAAACAAGATGAATGACTTTAATAAACAGATGCATATTTAAGCATCAAGAACGGAAAAACATAAACACTGTCGGCTACATTGAGATTCGATCTCAGATCGTTTGAAGCTCCGAGAGGCTATTGTTAATGCATTGACCACAGAGCTATCGCCTGAATAGCCCAGGTTTACTATTTTCTCTGTTTTAAAAGTTTGTTATATTCTTTTTATTTTTTTAACATTGGCAATTTACTGTCTCGAAATTATGTGTCGAAAAAAAAAAAGTGTTTTTACAAGACCTTGTGCTGTTTATTATTATTATTATTATTATTATGTAGATGTTAATTCAGCCATTCTGTTGGATAAAAATGGTCCCTAATGTAAAATGGAAATGAATGGTAATTTTATTTTATAAATATAAAATATTTAATATAGGCTATAGGAGAAAAAAAACAATATAGTGTAGCAATATTTTAGAACTATCAAATCTCTCTGCATTAATAATAAAAAAGTAGCCCATGTTTGTTCGGGATTTGAACCCCTTGTCATCTGAATTATTGAAACGTAAGTTATAGCCTACATCTCGGCCACAAATTTGTTTTGTTTTATTTTGTTTGAAATGTATGTTTACATATTTTGCTTTCGTTAATGTTAACCAATTCTGTTGTAGCATAATAGGCCTATATTTTTTCCCTAAAAGTGTGTTTTATTCTCTGCTTTGTTTGTTTATAATTTTACATATTCAATCAGTCTCATTTTTGTTCAAATAATGAAAAAAGTTTTTTTTTTTTTTTTTTTTTTTTTACAAGATCTAGCGCCATGTTTTTTTTTTTTTTTTTTTTTTAAAATAAACAGATAGGAAACTTACCTTTTAAAATGCCGCAGTTGCTGCTGTTTTGCCCTGTCACTTGCGCCACCCGGTATAGCCTATAGTCATTTCGCGAACGACTTTGAAATTCGACTGGTTTATTTTTGCTGCGGCAGTAATAGGCATTGTGTTGTGGTTGATTATTTATTAAAGAATTCAATTGATAATCATAACAACATGTAAGCCTATTTAATTCTGAATATAACAAAGAATGCTTAAACCGACATCGGTTAGTAACTGCGAGTCCTGAAAATGTTTTAATTTTACGGTAAATTATTTAAATTTATTTCACTGTTATGTTTCAGTTAATAAATCTACAAACACATTAAAATAACACGAAGTAAATGACAAGTAACCTATTGACATAGCCTTTCTAAATTATAGAAAAACTGGGCACACAATGTTAACGTGTGTCTACTTTGTTTAAATTTAATGAATTTGAATTAGTTTAACCACAATATTTATCTTGAATTTATCTGTGACCTCAACTCAGATTACTGCCGCGGCAGATTACGTCATAAAGAGAATAAACTGACACTTTTCAAAGTCTGTGATTACAGCGCCACTCAGCGGTAAAAGGCAGCAAATACACATCCCAATTTTGCCGCCGCGGGAACGGCGGCGGTAAAAGTCTCATTCTGGTTGTCCACCATCTGTACATGAAATCATACAGTGATACCATGGTCATTGAACCAGGTTTTGGTTATTTTGGCAGTGTGGGCAGGTGCAAATCCTGCTGGAAAATGAAGGAAGCATCTCCATAAAGCTTGTCTGCTGAAGGAAGCATGAAGTGCTCTGGAAATGTCCTGGTAGACGGCTGCATTGACTCTGGATTTAATAAAGCACAGTGGACTCTTTTCTGATGAGAGCAAATTTTGCATCTCATTTGGAAACCAAGGTCCCAGAGTCTGGAGGAAGAGAGGCACACAATCCAAGATGATTGAAGTCCAGTGTGAATTTTCCACAGTCTGTGTTGGTTTGGGGAGCCATGTCATCGGCTGGTGCTGGTCCACTGTGCTGTCCACTCAATGCAGCCGTCTACCAGGACATGTTCAGAGCACTTCATGCTTCCTTCATTTTCTAGCAGGATTTGCACCTGCCCACACTGCCAAAAGAACCAAAACCTGGTTCAATGACCATAGTATCACTGTGTAATTACTGTGTGATTTCATGTAATATTCGAATTTTCTGGGATTTTGATTTCGTGGGTTTCATAAGCTGTAAGCCATAATCATCAAAATTATAACAAATAAAGGCTTGAAATATCTCACTTTGCATGTAATGAGTCTATATAATATATTAGTTTCACCTGTTAAGTTGAATTCTTGAAATAAATCAACTTTTTGATGATATTCTAATTTTATGACCAGCACCTGTGTATATATATGTGTGTGTGTCAAGTCAAGTATATTTGTATAGCGCTTTTCACAATACAGATTGTATCAAAGCAGCTTCACAGTATTAAATTAAAATAATACAACAAGGTTTGTTTCTAGTGGAATTTATTGATGATAAAATTAAATTAAATATCCCCAAAATATCCCCAACTGAGCAAGCCAAAGGCAACAGTGGCAAGGAACCGAAAAACTCCATCAGGTGACCTAATGGTGTCCTAAAACTCCATCAAGTGACCTAATGGTGTCCTAAAACTCCACCAACTCGTGTGTGTGTGTGTGTATATAAAATCAAAATATAAATGAAAGTCAAAAGCAGATTTTTAGTACATAGTCATACCTGGAAACAAATCCTGTTAAAATAGGCTATATGGGCCAGTCTACAGAATTGGTTCAAAGTTAGAGTTGGAAACATCTTGTTTTTTTTTTTTAGGGGTTCAAGCACGAAGTGCTGAAACCCTATTGTAATTGTACTGATTTTTATTATTATTATTATTATTATTATTATTATTCTGCCGTAAAACGCATCTTGCAGCCCAAACCGTAAGTGCTGGAACCTTGAAACTTTGCCAGATGGTAGTACAAAAATCGAGGAGAGGTTATCAAAATATGACCCCGATTGGCCCATAGGTGGCTCTATAATGACCAAATTTACTAAATTGCTCATAACTCCTAGACAGTTTGTCCTAGAGTCTCAATTTTAGCATCACTGTGATCCCTGGCTCCAGATGGAAAAAATGTCTATCTCCAAATTCACATTGGGGCCAAAAATTGTATGGGCAATTTTGTTCCAAACCTACTTTGGCCAACTAGTCCCTGGTTTTTCGCCCAATCGGAACCAGACCAGTCTAGGACAATTCTTTGGACTCTCTAGATCAATAATTATTGAAAAAAAGTTGAACTTTTGCATTTGCCTGGCTGTAACAGGGTCATTTAGGAATGGGGCGGGACAAAAAAAACATTCAAAAGCCTAAGATAGGTTAATCTTCTAGACATGCGGTATGATATGGTCATGCGTTGGAATCTGCCCTTTCCTTTGACTCCCTACTTCAAACTTCTCTAGATGGGTTCTAGGTTGGGGAGCTGTTGTAATTTTCCCAAACCTAACCTAACAGTCTAACACTAATATTCTAAAGAGAGTTAGTTGACATGTAGTTACCAATTAATGAGATTAAGTTGACGAGAGTAAGTTGACATGCAGATGCAAGTTACTTTAGTAGAATGTCTAAAGTGGACTACTGAATTAAAGTAACCCATCAGTTTATACATAATTTTATGACATTTTGCATATGTATATGACGTCACTTCCATTTCATGAATGCCAGAGTATGAGCTATTTGAAATCTTCTTTAACATATCCATTGAGGCTTTTTCTGAAAGTAAGGGCTGTTAAAGAGCCTGAAGTCTGTTATTACGCTAATGGCAGTTTTTCGTGATGTTGGCAGGGCCTCCACAGGCAGGTTTTTCACTATGCTAGAATGATACTATGACATATTATAGCTGAAGGGCAGAGGTGCATGATAAATGAGCAATGTATCTGCCTTTAAAAAACTAAATAAATGAACACATTAGTCATTGCAGAGATTTAAAGGTCAAACAGAGTATTGATTAAGTGCTTGCAACTTCATTTTAATTGAAAAGATTCTGTATTTTAGAAACTGACACTATTCTTACAGTTTATTTTGCAATGAAAAAAAAAAAGGACTTCAGTTAACCCCTGGGGTCGGCGGTATCGCCGGCGATACCAGCTCACTTTTGTTCTTATTGACTCAAATAACTCCGTCGATTTTTGTCATACAGGCAAGTGTTGTACATAATTTAAAACTGTTAAATGTCTTCTTTTATTTGTGTACACTCATAATAA
The DNA here is from genome assembly GCF_965113295.1 of Leuciscus leuciscus. Taxonomy (NCBI): domain Eukaryota; kingdom Metazoa; phylum Chordata; class Actinopteri; order Cypriniformes; family Leuciscidae; genus Leuciscus; species Leuciscus leuciscus. The sequence continues at coordinate 720,997 of NC_138724.1, read as the reverse complement.
AAACAAAATGTTGTGTTAATAAACATAAACAGTAAAAAAGTAAAGAAAATAAACATGATGCGCGTTCTGCCGTCTCTCTCAATGTGAAACTCATTCTGAAACGCGGCAGAAAATGACCTGTAACTCAGTGAATGTTTGTCACACAGACTTGAAACACATGTCTATACAACGCTTGGAGTCTCTATTTTTAAAGTATGTATATTATATAAAAAACAAATATTCTCTTTTTAAAGGGACAATATGTATCTTTTTAGGTATTTTATTATCTAAAATCAATATTTTTATTCATAAATATGTCCTCAATGGTGTCCAAATACCTCTGCCAATGATTTGACTTATCCTCGTAAACGAAGAATTTATTATCTTTATATACATGGGACGGGTAGGTACACGGAGGCTTCCATGTAGTTCCGCCATCTTGAAAAACTATAATAGCAGAGAGGGACAAAAAGTACTACTAGGCCAACGCGTTTCCACAACGCGTTTTCGTTCAGAGCCCGCGTCACGTGACTGAAACCAGCAGAAACGGAGCAGAGCAGTGAGAGGCGCTTGTCACTGCCCCGGCAAGTTTAAAAGGCTGCACTGCACGGTTAAGTCACAGGATAACGAGTCCTCTTCGTCGAAAAAGTCCAAAATAAGACCGTAAAAGGAAACGTGACCGGAGATTACAAAAACAAGGGTTAATGTCGGGATAGCTAATGTAGGAGAAAGCTTTCAAAAGAGACGCTGGAGTTGCCTGCTTTCTTCTCGACAGGTAAGTCAATGTTACGGTCTTAATTACAGGCTTTTTATTTCTATTTTTTTTATTAGCCTATATAGACCAGCGTTTCCCAGCGGGGTGACGCGGCACCCTGGGGTGCTTCTGGCGAGAGCAGGGGTGCTGTGTAAAAAAACAATTTTTTACCATCAATCTCGGATCGTCGGAAGTCTCTAATAACAACAAATAATGCGCACAAATTTATAATAAAAATGCAAATCATAAGTTTTCGGCGTTGAATTGCGGAGGTTGCGCTTGCGTGTGATTTTATTCCCGTGCCTTATTCCCAGTGCGTCCACATAAAGCTGCCTATTTTTCATTGATGCGCTTACAGTCAAATACACACGAAAACATTGTCACAACGTCCGTCTTGCCGCGTATTCACATAAACACATCGGTTATGTCCGTGCTGCTGTCAACGCAACGCGTGCGATTAATGTTATTCAGTTTAACACGTTAAAAATATTTAACGCAATTAAAGCAGCATTTTTTTCTGTCATCCTTTGGCTAGCGTTACATTATATAATCACGTTCTTCTTCATGCAAATGCTTCTAACCATGCAAGCAAGAAAATACAAAAGAGAATGCGCTGTCTGTGATGCTGACACGACGCGCGCCATACTCGACTTCTCTTTCGCGCTTTCGCTTTGAGTATCCTCATGAGAGCAGTCTTAAATTAGTTAAATAAAGTCTTAAATGAACGTTAAGAGTTGTGAGAAAATGGGACGCGTGTGGGATCCACATGTGACAGTGCAGCAGTGACATCAGAATCAAATAACTCTTCATTCATAAAAATATGCCATTAAACAATTATTTGAAATATACTGTCTTTATGATGTTTCTACATTAATTTGGAGATTTACTGTGAAATTATTAGGCTACATAAAATATAGTAAAAACAAGCTATCTTGTGCAATTATAACAAAATTATCCCAATAATTATCACATTATCCCAATGATTATCCCAATAATTATCCCATACACTGAGTGAGCAAACATTTAGGTGAGATTTGCAATGGTAATTGAGCAATGTTTATATATGAATAAAAAGCCTTAATTGAATATGTCATTATGTAAAGTGATCTCTTCAGAAGAAAGTAATGATTTCCTAGATTTTAAATGAATGGACAAAAAAAAAAAAAGATAAAAATATCTATATGACAGTAGGCCTATAAGTTCTTCCCTGTGGTATTGAAAATTGATACATTTATTTATTTATTTATTTATTGCTCAAGTCATACATAAATGTTTCATTCATTCATTCATTTGTAACATGCATGAACGAAGAAAAAAAAAAGGAACAGGAAGAAGAAAATCTTATGGTACCTGTCATTTATTTGTGCACATCAAAAATAAAATAAAAAACCCCCAGCACATTTCAAGGTATAGTATCAAAGCAGTATCGTGACAACACTAGTGTGGGGTGCCACACATTTTTTTTTTAAATTTCAAAGGGTGCCTTGACTGAAAAAAGGGAAACACTGATATAAACAGTAGAACATAGTTAAAAGTTAAACAGGCTCTTTGATGAATAGCAGCTATTGAGTAAAGTAGAGAAGGCCCTATAAACAAGGTTGTAAGTTTTGTTTGTTCAAAACTGTAACATTCGTTTGTTCGTTGTGTCAAGTTGTAGTTTGTTTGAAATAACAAACCAGTTCACCCGAAGGAAAACTCGATGAAGTGCTATTAGAGGACATCCTGTCATAGCTTTTTGGTACATAATGGCTACCGTAGATGCAACACACATTTGAAAAAGCGAGGCGCTAGAGAGCATTATTCATTTGATTGCAAAATACAATTTCACCACTAGATGGGAGAAAATCCCACTTAGTGTCCCTTTAAGTAATCCGTATGAAAGCAGCGGCATGTACAGTTTCTCAAACGAGTCCTAATTAACTTTAATGTGACCATGCCCACGCGCGCACGAGCGATTGACATGCAAATGATCCATGTGGAGAAAAGCAGACCTGCAAACGCCCTCATCACCTCAAAACAAAGATTCAGAGACTTCGGTAACTTACTCCTCTCTGCTTTTCATCGAGTTTGGAAGACTGTGTTTGTGCTGTGGTGTGCTGTTTCACTCGGATTTACCTCAGAAGAACGCGATCAATGATGATTAGATTTTTAAGGTAAGACATGTTAAACGACCAGTTTAAAATGTATGTTATGAAATGAGTTTGGAGTAAAAACATGAACTAAGCCTAATATCGTACATGTATCTATAAATAGAAACATGTTGAAATGTGAACTAGACTGGTAGGCAACCTTTCAGTGCTAAATGTAAATTAGGGTGACCAAACGTCTTGTTTTCCCAGGACATGTCCTGTTTTCACGTCCTGTCCTGGCTGTCCTGTCTGTTTTTTAAAAAGTGATGAAAATGTCCTGGTTTTCATTATTTTTCATTGGGCCGCTTGCCTTTGCACACAAAACATATGAAACCGGCTTTGGCTTCACCCCCTCTTGTTATAATCAGCGCGTTCTTCAATCCGCAGCGTCAAGCAGAGAGCACGTCAGAATCTTCAGAATAGCCTGTGTGTGTGTGTGTGTGTGTTCATCGCAGCCTCATTGGTCTGTCACTGCTTCTTCTTCTTCTTCTTTGGTGTTTATTGGCGGTTGGCAAACCAACTTGTAGGTGCATTACCGCCACCGACTGGACTGGAGTGTGGACAGGATACATGCTTATAGGATTGACATAATGCGACATATGAATGAAAATTCATGAGGAAACAACAACAAAACAAAACGTAAAAAAAAAAAAAAAAAAAAAAAAAAAAAAACAGCCTAAATTCTTTTACTTAATTCCGTTTCTTTAATAAACTTAATAATACTATCATATATAGCTTTTTCCTTTAGTATACCTATTATAGAAAAATCTTTATGCTCAGCTTTAATTAGTGACTGAATGAAATTACGTCTTTCATTGTTGTATTTCCTGCAGTAAAGTATTACATGTTCAACTGTCTCTTGCTGACTACAGTGATTACATTCCCCTGTTGGGTGCTTGCCAATTTTAAACAATGTACTATTCAATCCTGTGTGACCTATTCTCAGACGGGTAATAATATTCTCTTCACTTCTGTTCCTGCTCTCTCTCCTCCCAGCACCAACTTGTTGTTGAATATTATATAAGTGTCTTCCTGTTTCAATACCATCCCAGTGTACCTGCCATATTGATTGTACATATTTCCTAATGAACACTTTAGCTTCTGCTCTACTTAATGGAACTTGTAAATCTATCTGCTTTAACTTTAAAGATTGTTTAGCCAAAATATCTACCTTCTCATTACCCACTACACCAACATGAGCAGGAACCCAAATAAATTGAATTGATATACCCATAAGCTTTATGTTATACAATTTATGGAATATTTCATTAATTATATCCATCCTAAAAGATGATCTGCCAGATTTTATGCTTTCCAGTGCCGAGTAGCTATCAGATGCAATAACTATGTTATTCATTTTCTTTTCTTCTGTCCACTGCAGGGCCATTAAAATTGCCAATAGTTCTGTAGCATAAACTGATAAATGGTCAGAAACTCTTTTCTTAATGTAAGAATCATTCACTGGAATATACACGGCTGCACCTGCATATCCTGTCTTCGGGTCTTTTGACCCATCCGTAAACAAAAACACTGAATCTTGGAAATGCCTCTCAAAATAATTCCGCACTATATACCACACTGGAAGTTGTTTGGATTGATCCTTTATTTCCTGTTGTATACTGAGGTCAACGGTTGGCAAGGGGAATAACCAAGGAGGGATGGAGGATATTGAGACTGTGTTGCTATACTGTAATTGATTTAATCCTATATTCCTCGCCTTTGCATCACCTATCCACCCAAAACTCATAAAATTGGTTTCATTATGTTCCCAACAATCTGTCAGTACACTTTTTACAGGATGTGAAACACTTTGTCCCTGGATATTTACCCAATATGCCAACATTAACTTCATTCGTCTTATACCTAACGGTATTTCTCCCATCTCCACCTGCATAGCTGATACCGGTGATGATTTAAATGATCCACTACAGATTCTTAGGGCTTGTGCTTGCAGTACATCTAACTGTTTGAGGTTTGTTTCTGCTGCTGACATATAGGCAATGCATCCATAATCAAACACAGATCTCATGAGTGCCCAGTATATACTTTGTAGGGATGCCCTACTAGCTCCCCACTCCCATCCTGATAAACACCGAAGAATATTAATAATATTTTTGCACTTATTCTTAATTTTATCCAGATGAATTTTCCATGTAAGTTTTTCATCGAACCAAACTCCAAGAAACCTTATAAATTTTACTTGCTCCAGAGGATTCCCATATAATTTCAAAGAGAGGGGTATGCTTCTGAGCCGCCTTGAAAAACAAATGACCTGCGTTTTTGATACAGATAATTTAAACCCCCATTTATTAGCCCACTTTTCAACTTCCTCTATCGCATTTTGCATTTTTTTATGAACATATGTTATATTGCGACCTCTAATCCACAAAGCCCCATCATCTGCATATAAAGATTTTCCAATGTTATGTTCAACTTGTGAAAAGATGCCATTAATCATTATGTTGAATAATAACGGACTGCATACACTACCTTGTGGTGTTCCATTCTCTACTGTATACATTCTAGAATATTCTTCACCTACTTTAACTTGTATTTTTCGGTCAAATAAAAAGTTCTGAACCCAGTTATATGCTCTACCACCAATTCCTAAAGACTTTAACTTAATTAATAATCCTTCTTTCCAGAGCATATCATATGCCTTTTCCACATCAAAAAAGATAGCTACCACTACTTCTTTGTTTGTCTGTCACTGCTTGTCAGTGTCAGAATATTTGAAATGACCAATCAAATCAAAGTAGGCGGACTTTACGTTCACAGAATTTTGGCAGCGTGACGCTTCAGTTTACAGTCAAGTGCGAGGTAAGATGTAAGTAACAGCGTAAAAAAATAAAATAATAATAATAAAAAAAAAAAAAAGCCCAAATGTAAATTCACAGATGATTTACAGAGAAAATTCCCGTGTTTTCGTTTCGGTCGGGATCCGTGTAAAGCAGAATGCATGAACTGCAAAGCTGGTACGTACGTGTGTCAGTGTCAAGGTGCTAGCGACCTAGAAGCCCACATAAAGAAAGTATAGGCTAAGAGAACATCAGGAGTATTGAAATAGTTTTTTTTACTGAAATAGTGTAGTAGATTTTTTTTTTTATTTTAGTAGTAGATTTTTAACCTATAGGCCATGAAAAGAAATAGTGTCCTGTAAAAGGTGTTAAAAGCTAAACTTTATTTTTTATAGTATTTTTACGGGCCAAACATTGAATGGAAAGGATGTATTACTTTATGTATTAAAGTACAATAACATAGTTGCAAGATTGTGAATGCATTTGTCAAGTATTTTTGATGCATTCTCCCCCAAACCACGCCCCATCCCTTAACCACGCCTCCCCAAAAATCACGCCCCGCCCATCAACCACGCCCCCGTCCTGTTTTCTGAAAACTAAAATATGGTCACCCTATGTAAATACTTCATTGCACTCAGTTTTGATTAGCTTATGACACTGATTATAATGCTAAAATACTTCCTTATGCGTAATGTAGCTTGTTTGCGAATATCTGCTTAGACAAATATAATGTGATTTAGTGCAAATATATTTCAGCCTCCGGTAAAATATGTGATAGGCTACTGTCTACATTATATTTTTATATAAATGTTCGGTTTTGGTTAGCCTATGACACGCTCCAATACTGCCTTATGCATAGATGTTTGTGAATACAGGTGTAAATGTTTGAAATGTAGTGATGTGTCTTGTTCGCGAACGATCCGTTCATTGCGTGTGATTTAGACCCGTGTTTACGGTTACTGTGTTTGTGGATATCTGCTCAATTGTAGATATGTATAATATGGTAACCATAATGTTTCATATTTTGGAGCGAGCTCTGGTTTTGAATGTATCGCGATCGCGTTTGAAACGATAGCGTTTGAAAAGCAAAACGCACCAAACAAAGGCTTCATGTTTTTACTATTATCTCATTTCATATCATCATAACGAATGGAAACATTTGAAGTAACATATGATAATTAATATATTTTTCTCTAGCGTAGTTGTTACTGAAATCTTTGGAAGATTTATATGCTGCTATAGGTTATTGTTATTATTTTATGCAGCACTGTGCATAGCCTATGCTTACAAGGCACAAAAAACCTGGTGTTCATTATATTATATATTGTTGGAAACATTTGTGTGTGTGTGTATTCTGTGAATTTTAAAAAGCAATTTTAACCAGAAAAATCAAATTTATTCCCAATAAATTTTAGAACTATATTCCCTATAGTTTCTCTTGATATCAGTATGTTCACTTTTTTTTCTTTCAGGGACCAGATGCCATTGAGTCCTGCTGACTTCAACATTCACATGAGTCTCTGTACATGAACATGGTAAAGTGAAAATCAAACACCTTGGAAATGAAAGGTATGTACAATGTTTTTAGGAATGGCACAAAGGTCTCTGTCTTTGGATTATTGTTTTCAATAGTGTGATTTTTTGTCATTTGTTGTGTATCTTTGGATTATGTTGTGTTGTAAATAAATCCAAACAATCAAAAAGCCATTCTTTTTTAAATCTCCTCATTCTTTGTGCAAGGTTGCTCAGAATGACAGGGCCTGATCGCTCCTAATAGGGCCATTAGGGGAGTGTCTTTGTCTTTCTCAGGTGTGAAAAGCTTGCATATTAATGAGGTGATCCGCCCCTTCGCATAAAGCTTTCTCACACAAAACACGTCTTAGAAATTTTAAATCAATATATTGTCTTCTCTGAATGAGCAGTCAGGATGATTTTCACATAGTTTTGGAGCAAATATTCTAGGCTACGTGATACAAAAGTCTTGTGAAGAAATAATCAGTATGGGTTTCATGACCTTATTTCAGTGACAATTTTTTTTTGTATTTTCACAAACCACGCATAAATGTCATTATCTCAAAACTACAAACTTTTACATACATGCTGCTGATATATTATTGTAGCAGAGTTTGTGCTAAATACAGTGTAATTAGACTTTAGCCATGACAATGTCACAAGTAACAGAAACAAGCACAAATGTCAGAGCATGTCAGAACACCTCCAGGGCCCAGAAAACAGCTCAGACCCCAGAGGGTTAATCCCACTGAACAATAAATAGTGAAATATGTTACTCTCAGACAAAAAGCTTCAATATTCCCTTGCTTATTTCCCTGGACTTTGCCTTTGAATCAGAATATGTTAGAGTGACATACTGTATTGTGTGTGGATTAGTAGCAGTAAAGGTTTTGAATGAGTAATTTGTACCTTTGAACAATATGATATGCTTTCACTGGCCTCAAACACACACCACATATTGATATATGGTTTTGGGTGGAGCAAAATATTTTTTCTTGCGTGAACACCTTAAAAAAAGGCGTGCTTAATTTCTTTCAATAACTTACACATCATAATATTAGAAAAGGAGGCAGTTTGTGAAAACTGCTTCTCTATTAATTTGCCCATGAAAGTGGCAAGTCCCGCAACCATGACAGCAAGATTCACCTGAGCCAACACAACCAACAAATAAATTGGGTTCCGCAGAGTCCTCCTGAAGATTTTGGGGAAGCCTGAGGAAAGATAAGAGACACCAAACTATTTGAAAGAATCTGAAGAACATTTCTACATTAAAGCACAAAAAGAATATCCATGAAGACAAGAACATTATATTTTGGTAGATTAATGAAACAGCATGGTTTCGTGAAAACAGTATCCAAGGATCTTTGATATTTTGATAAGTCAGTGGTTGCGAGCTGGTTTTGTTTTAGAACCCATATTTTACATTTGACATCAAGTGAAGTCAGCATAATTTATCCTACAGTAATCTCCTTAAAAATCAAACACTAAAATTACATTATTAATATTACCAGGAAAGTTATTTTCAGACATATTACACAAGTTCCAAAATATTGTAGAGTTTGATTGGACGCACAACTTTTAACAACAAAACATATGGAACAATAATTTTTTGGTGTGCAGCCCACCCATTGAGAACAAATGTGCTACATTCATGATATACAATTGTTACAGGAACAGAACATTTGAATTATTAATTTGTAGTTGAGGTTTCACTTGATGGTCTCTTTAACACATTCTGTTGACTGTAAGTAATGTTACACCTACATGTCTACTAACTCTCATTAGAGTGTCAGTAGAGTATTAGTACTGTAGACTGGTAGGGTTAGAATAAGTTGACATGTACTTCCAAAGTTACTTATAGTCAGTATAATGTCTGTAATGAGACCATCACAATGAATATTTAGCAGATATTAAGCAAACAGTCTACTAATGCTCTAATGAGAATTAGTTGATGTGTAGTTGCAAAGTTACTTATTAACAGAATGTTCAAAAGTGACCATCAAAATAAAATGTTACAGTAGTTCAGACAAAAAAAAAGTCAAAAGTCATTATTTGGCTTCTAACATCTGGTTCTGAGTAAGTAGGTCAAAGTGCGTAGCATAAAGTTTCTTTGCTTCACTTAGCGTGTTCTAATGTAGGCCATAAACCTGCATCTTACTTACTAATCACTTAGAATCCAGTTTGACCAGATGCTGAATATGATGAGATTTTGTGGGTGAGTTTGTGGAATTATCTCTGAACTGGCTGTTAAAATAATGCAGACAGCATGCAAATAAACAACATTACCAGCAAGCGCAAGTTAATTTCCCCAGGTTGATTTTTGTTATTTGAACTTGGAAGTACTTAATTTGTGACTAATAAAATCGCTGACAGGTAAAATGGCAAACACACTTTTTAGGAACTCAGTGGGAGAAACCTCTTCCATTGTGTCAGTTCCAGGCTTCTTGTCTTCCATAATTTTCTCTGTTGATGGCTCTGCAGGAGTTTCTTCGATTTCCTGAGGAGATTGAAATCTAAATTTGTTTTTGAAATACCAACTGATATGATGAAGACTGTAGTGAAAAACTCTGGAATATGAAGTAGCGATGCACATATTGCAAACTGGTTTACACCAGCAAATCACCTTAACCTTTTTAGGATTTTATGAAGCCTGTTTTTATACCAATATTTTAAAAGTTGAGGTTTTGCATCCAATATTAGAATATGCTCATTTACAGAGTTCAGAAAAAGAACATTTAGTACAAGAACATTCTTGTTGAACACACACTTTGTGTTTTATGCGAGGTTAGCATGTTTAGCAAGAGGGTCAAGAACAGACTGAGACAAGCTCCTTTTGTACTCAAGTTTCTTTCCTTGTTTGTAGTTTATATATATATATATATATATATATATATATATACACACATGTTCTGTGAGACCCTAGTAGGCTTCATGAACAAAGCCAGAATCTTAAATTACAGCAGAAACACCCACATTCATCTGATTTATATCAGAATTTACTAAATCATTTCCAGAATCAAAAAATATACAAATATACATCACCTCCTCTGGATATCTTCTTAGGGAAAAACAGATATGGCAAAGAAGTCAGGAGAAGGAGGGTGGCAGCTATCAAGAATCCCAACCACCAAGCTCCAACCCATCTGGGGTCATCATTTTTCAGAGAAAATTTTTTATCTGAAAAGTGGAAATAACAGCTGATTCATCATAGATTTCCCACATACAAGAGACATGAAGCCAAACTTACTATGATACATCAAGCAAGACTGCTAAAGATGTTTAATCTGGAGGTCAAACTTTCTTTTTAAAATCAGTATAGCTTGTCAAAAGGCACTCGTCTAAACATGTTTAGTACAATTGCTAAAGTATTTAATTATAATGACATCTCATGCCGTTTAAGCGCAGTAAAGTGTGTAAATGTGACTTTACATTTATGAAATGTAGACATGGCATATTAGACTCACCTGAAGAAATCTCAACATCAACAAAGAAACGAAGGAGGACAGATGACATCAAGTAGCCAAATGCCGGCCCAATCACAGTAACTGCGAAAAGTATGCCTGTAAAAAAAGATAAAGTTGGATTATTTCTTGAATGAACCACTGTATTTTGGGAATTGATGATTAAATCAATTAAATCAATGTGCAGTGAATATAAGGAAATTAATATTGTCCAGGCCAAATCTATGGAGACTAGTAAAGTCAGGAAACTTAACTCAGCTACGCCTCTAATAAAATACCGCATTGTAAAAAGAAGCTTCCACTGCTACATCTAACATTTCCAATATCTAATACTGCTGAAATTCTTACAGTGTTTACATTGTTTTTAAAACACTTCCAGAAACAAACTACCGAACCTGTAGACTGGCAAATCATATCACAGTGCAGGTAGATGCCCAGCGTCATGTTAAATGAATTGATTGTCACCAGTGTTGGGGGTAATGCATCACAAGGTAGCATGAGTTACTTAATCAGATTACAAGTATCAAGTAACCAGTAAAGTAAAACACTACTTAAATAACAAACAAGAGATCCGAGTTACTTTTCAAATAGTAACACAAGTTAGTAAGTGCAGAGGCGATGTGTGAGCTGTGTGAACATGATTCTTATTGTAGCTCTTGACTGAATGTGAGCATTTACTCATTTCACTTGCACAAAATGTTTCAGTATTCCTAAAATGAATAAAAACAGTGAAACGCAAACTCAGAATATAATTAAATATGTTAAATAACACATATATACACATATACACACACAAACATACATATATATACACAGTATATACACACACAAGTATTTGCTGCTGACCTTCAATGATCCAATTCAACCATACTAATAAGCACAAAAATTTTAGATAAACATCACATTTGTGGGGTTTTTTTTTTCTTTTTTTTTTCGGAAGCAAGAGTGTTGAACTTTCTTCTCATGCGTCCTATTCTACTGCAATCCTGAATGGCAGCACAGCTGAAAGGTTTGTTTGGAAACACCGTTGTCGTGTAAATTAACGACCAGAACACATTAAAAGTTTTCTGTTTTGAAAATGGTGTCATGTAAGCGGCCCCTAAGTTAATAACAAATGATTTTTACAAATGAATCAATCAAAAACTTACTTAAGCTTAATGACTTAATGACTTACTTCTAGAGCTGCTGTACAGCCAAAACAATCTTTGTTGCATTAATTTCCTATTATCACTGTAAAGCTGCTTTGAAACAATCTGTATTGTAAAAAGCGCTATTAAAAGTGAAGGTGAGTTGACTTGACTTGAGCTGCACCATCTAATGTACAAGCGTAAATATACGTGCAAACATAAGATAAGGCATTACTTTCCATCAAAGTAACTTAAGTAATTAAATCGATTTTGCAGCAATGACAAACAGTCATTGACGGTGTGAGCTGTGCTTCATACATCGCTAAACTATTGTCGATAGTCATTAGACAACGGACGTTTTTGCCTGCCAAATTTCACTGAAATTATGCTAATTTGACCGCACTTTTAGAGTGTGCTGTTTTCTTCATGAATAAAATATCATATGTTAGTTATCAAAAGATGTGTCAGTGGGTAGACTAAGCTGTAGCCTTTTTTTCCTTTAAAGGGTTAGTTCACCCAAAAATGAAAATTCTGTCAGTAATTATTCACCGTCATGTTGTTCCAATCCCGTAAGACTCTACTTCATCTTCGGAACACAAATGAAGATATTTTTTATAAAATTGGTAAGGCACTTTTACGTTTTCTCGTTGGTTTCTCGGACATCCAGGAAATGCACACTTTAGAAGCATTTTAAACATGACATCGAGACCCATCTGCATCATCTTCTCAGCTCTCGCGCATGCGTCGTGACGCTCTCGTGAACTCACTCAGTGGCCCACACAGAAGAAAATTAATAGTTTAATAAAGTCGTTATTTTGGGGATTTTTTTGCACACAAAAAGTATTCTCGTCGCTTGACAAACTCAAGGTTGAGCCACTGTAGTCACTTGGACTATTTTAACAATTTCTTTACTAACTTTTCTGGGCTGGCAGATGAAATTACCTCGCAGCCGATGGAGGAGTGAGACAGCTCTCAGATTTCATCAAAAATATCTTAATTTGTGTTCAGAAGATGAACGAAAGTCTTACGGGGTTGGGACAACATGAGGGTGAGTAACTACTGACAGAATTACATTTTTTGGGTGAACTAACCCTTTAAATCATATTGATCTGGTTAATATAATCTTTTCCTGAGGTGGGGAAAGTTGTGTCACTGGACACCTTTATTTTAGAAGTCATATTTGTATGTAATTAGGGATATTTACATTTTGAATCTTACCTTGATATTGTTAAAGAGACCCATTGATCTGCGACGTCTCGTTGTCTCAATAGCTGTCATTTAGTGTTTTTACAAGATACAACAGATTCTGGAGACTATTAAAGGTATATTTTGCCTTCCTCAGCAAAACAAATATGGATTAAAAAGCTTGTCATGAGTTTTTATCTCTCATTTTAATCTAGAAATGCAGCCCGATCTCACGGGAAAACGTACAAATTCTACAAAGTGGCTTATTCGTACGAATTCATACGACCTGACTCGTACGAATTAGTACGATTTTTGCAAAATCGTACATATTTGACGAATTGGCCAATTCGTATGAATTCATACGAATGACCTACCCCTGACCCCGCCCCTAAACCTACCCATCACGTGGGTTTAGACAAATCGTACAAATTCGTACGAGTGAGGTCGTACGAATTAGTACGAATTAGCCAACTTTTTATCATTCGTACGAATTCGTACGAATTGGTCGTGAGATAGCGTTGAGAAATGTGGAGTTACAATCAGTTACAAGTTGTTTTCTGCAAGCTATTTAAAATGAACAGGAAATGCTTGTGGTCTTAAGCTAACTTGGTTACATGTAGGATTAATGATCGGTTATGATGTTTCCTATGCAGTATGGAACTTTTGTCTCTCTGTCACCATCTGTGGTTGAAACATAAAATTGCAAGTGGCTTGGAGGATTTTTTTTAAAAAAAAGTTTAATTTGGAACAAATCTTTCATAGTGCACCTTTAAATAACTGGCTTGTATGTGATGTACTAAAGCCTAAACAAATGATTAAAATATTATTTTAAATATTATTAATATTATCTTTATTATTTATTTATACAATAGGTGTATTTATGTTGAGCTTCTCACAATAATGTAGTTCCACATGTACATAATGATTATGAAAACCCGTAAACGTAAACCCTACCCCTAAACCTAAACCTACCTATCACAGAAAACTTTCTGCATTTTGACATTTGGAAAAATATATGTGTATCTCATTAAGTATGATTTATAAGCTGTTTTCCTCAAGGGGATCAAAATATTTTGGGGATATACTATCTTTGTGGGGACATTTGGTCCACACGACATATAGGTTTACCATGACCACACACTATATATACATTTTTTAAACCCAACATGTACAACCCAGAGGTTAAAGCAGGAGATGAAATATTTTATTGGATAAGTGCATCAATATAACGTGTTATATTTAACAACTCTTTACAGCTCCATAATTTTTATTTCATTTTCTTTAATAAAACAAATTCTTATTTGAACATTTAAAGAAAAAAAAAATTCTAGGAACAAGTAGAAAAAAGTAGAGAATTACTAAGACTTGATTTTCCTGCGTAGAAAGTAACTACTTGCACATTATCAATGTGATGCAACACTTGAGCATGGTTGTATAGTACCAGAAAGCATCAACACCTTCACCAAGGCAACTGTGATCAATGGGAACTGTGAAATAAACATTCTAGGATGACAAAGGTCAATGTAAAACTTCAATATATAATGTGTTCGTTATTTTCAAGAAAAAAAAATAAAAATAAAATAAATAAATGATAAAAATGAATATATTTGAGTAGTTAATAATCAAAAACAAAACATTACTGCTACTCCACTCCTGACTAGACTTGTACACGGTAAAAAGATGGATGCAAATGTTACTGGGAGCTGGGTGACAGGAAGTTAACATGTTTACAGTATTATTACAGTATTTTCATGTATTTGTACTGAGTTTAGCTTCGTTTATACTTGAACAGAATATATTTTCTACCTGTAAGATAACACACTCATGTACATTTATTTTGGAGTCAATTCACTTTAATTATTGTTTGAGTCATTCAGATCATTTAATAGTACCACTTTATATGATGTCTTTAACTTCACCTTTAACTAACATTTAAATTAATAATTTGATACAATTGCACTTATTGTTTACATGCATGTTTTACATTGTACTTATATTTAATAAATACATAAAAAAATAAATACCTGCATGTAGTTACAGCTGTAATTAATTTCTGTAATTTAGGTGATGTGGTATGACAGCTGATTTTGTAAACTGTCATGTTGTAAACAATGTTTGTTGATACAAAGTAATTGGAGCACCTTCAGGACTATAGTTGCATCACCCCGAACCTATTGTTATTGTCCACATTACACAGTTGTGAAACAGATGAAGATTATGTCTTAATTAGACAATAGTTGTATTGAATCCACAGAGGGGCAATGAAACGGTTGCATTTCCATTAATGAGTTCTAAAATAGTTTGCTTTTAAAGGACATATTGAAATGTCAAATAATAATTAATCCTCTGGGAGCTAATTGACAAGCCAATAAATGTTTATCAGACAAATCTGCTAATGAAGCGAGCTGATAATGAAGTCCCGAGACATTCCAGAATCCTCATGGCTCTAATTCATAATGGGGCAGTTTATTATTCTTTCCCTTCCAAAACGTACTCGGTTACTAACGTAACCTCGGTTCTCTCTAGAAGAGGGAACGAGTACTGCGTAAGATATCTTACGCTAGGGGAAAATCCTTTTCCGCGAGATATTGAAGCCAAAAATTATCCTTAATTTTGTAATAATGCAAAACGCGTTGCAGCAGCAATGCAGACATAGGCGAGACAGCTCGCGCGCCTATTGGCTGCTCTGCGGCAACTGCAGCAGCCTATCGAGCGAGGCCTGGCGTGACGTCAGACCCAATCAGGGCACTTCGCGCCCGCTGCGTCACGTCCCGCCGAAATGGGCGTGGTCTAGGCTTATAAATATCGCTCGCAGGCAGCTATTATCTGGTTTTTCATCATCGAAGCAACCAGAGCGTGTGCATGCACGGCAAGATACGCAGTACTCGTTCCCTCTTCTAGAGAGAACCGAGGTTACGTCAGTAACCGAGTACGTTCTCTTACGAGAGGTCTCTCGTACTGCGTAAGATATCTTACGCTAGGGGACCCAGTGTAAAACGCCGTGCATGCTGAGATCTGACACCAAAGACCCAAGGGCGAAAGCCCGGGGTACATATAGTGCACAATCACTCAGTGAACTCACAGAGAGTCCGGGAAGAAGGAGGGGTGCAGCCTCACTTTTCCACATAAAGTAGCGTCGAAGGGACGCAAATTTCATCATACAGACAGGGCGGGGTACGGCCTGAACTGATGGGAAAAAATGTGGGTCTTACACAGTTTGCCCAGCTTTAAACTGTCGAAAATTGAGCTGTGTTCAGTAAACGCAGCATTCTGAGCTGAACGCATCAGGTCAGATAATACTGGTAGTTTAGACCGACAGCAGCCTGGCCTGCAGGGCGGGAACCTCTAGGTTATAAAACCTTATAAATGTAGACGGGGAGGCCCAGCCTGCCGCCATACAAATATCTTGCAAGGCAATCCCACTTGACCAGGCCCACGAAGAGGCCATGCCTCTCGTGGAATGCGCTCTGACACCCAAAGGGCACTGCATGCCCTTGGAGGCGTATGCCAGCGCTATAGCATCAACTATCCATCTGGATAGGCTCTGTTTCGACGCGGCTAGTCCCTTAGAACGTCCGCTAAACGAAACAAAGAGCTGTTCCGTCTGTCTGAAAACAGACGAGCGAGACACATAAGCTCGTAATGCCCTGACTGGGCAAAGGAGGCTCGCGTCTCTTTCCTCATCAGGGACCGGTAGGGCTGACAGAGAGATAATCTGCGCCCTAAACGGTGTGTTGAGGGATTTTGGAACATAACCGTGCTTAGGTTTGAGTATAACTTTTGAGTCATTGGGCCCAAACTCCATGCACGCCGCGCTCACAGAGAGCGCGTGCAGATCCCCTATGCGCTTCACTGAAGCGAGAGCCAGCAAAAACACCGTTTTGAAAGACAGGTGTTTCAAATCGATTGACTGTAAAGGCTCAAATGGCGCACCTTTCATGGCTTCCAGAACCGTAGAAAGGTCCCATACGGGGACTGAGGGAGGTCTGGGAGGATTCAGTCTCTTAGCTCCTCTAAGGAAGCGGATGACTAAATCGTTCCTTCCTATTGACTGACCAAGCGTTGTTTCTGAGAACGCTGCTATAGCCGCCACATAAACTTTGAGCGTGGAGGGGGCCCTGCCCCCATCCAACAGCTCTTGTAGGAAGGAAAGCACCTCCGTCACATCACAGTTTGTGGGTGACACACCACGGGCTGTGCACCAGCCCGAAAACACTGACCATTTCGAAGAATAGAGTCGTCTTGTAGACGGAGCTCTAGCCTGCGTGATCGTGTTTAATACTCCTTTAGGGAGTCCAACATGTACCCGTTGATGGCCCAGACATGAAGGGACCATAGTTCCGGGTGAGGATGCCAGATCGAGCCGCGGGCCTGTGAGAGGAGATCTCTCCTCACTGGTACTGGCCACGGGGCAGTACTTGCTAACTGCATCACGGCTGGGAACCAAGGTTGGTTTTTCCAGAACGGTGCTACCAGCAGTACTGAGCATCCTTCTTCCCTGATCCGTTCTATCACCTGAGGCAGGAGAGAGACGGGGGGAAAAGCATAGAGCGGGCGGCGGGGCCACACATGGGCCAGCGCGCTCCTGCTCTTGGAGAAAAATTCTTGACAGTGAGCGTTTTCTTGAGACGCAAACAGGTCCACTTCCGCTCTGCCGAATTTCTTCCACAGCAGTTGGACTGTCTGTGGGTGTAGAGACCATTCGCCTGCCGGAACATTGTTCCTGGACAGTCTGTCTGGTCCTATATTCATGATCCCTGGCACGTGCGCTGCTCTGAGCGAGCGCAGGTTGCACTGAGCCCATACCAGGAGGCGTTCTGCCAGCCTGTACAGTTTCTCGGATCTGATGCCGCCCTGGCGATTTATGTAGGACACCACAGACATGTTGTCCGAACGGACCAAGACGTGGTGACCTTTTATTTGGGGACAAAAACGCGTCAGTGCGTTGTCTACTGCCAGCATTTCGAGGCAGTTTATGTGCAGGAGCTTCTCCCGTTCTGACCACTGGCCGAAGAACGGTCTGCCCTCGAGCAGCGCTCCCCATCCCGAGGTGGACGCGTCCGTGGACACCACTTTCACCCTCGAGGAAGTCCCCAGGCTTACACCTGATTGGTACCAGTCGTTCGCTTTCCAGGGTTTCAGAGCTGTAACGCATTTCTGATTGACCCTGAGGCGAAGCAAACCGGGTGCCCACGCTTCGCGTGGGACTCGCGCTTTCAGCCAAAACTGCAGCGGGCGCATGCGGAGCAGACCCAGCTGGAGCACTGACGATGCTGAGGCCATGAGACCTAGCATCTTCTGAAATCTCTTGAGCGGGACAGACGCGCCGCAGCGAAAAGAGTTCGCTGTGCGTCGAATGTCTACCGCGCGCTGTTGTGATAGTCGCGCTATCATGGATAGTGAGTCCAGTTCTGTGCCCAGGAAAGATATTTTCTGACTGGGTGACAGGGAGCTCTTTGCCCAATTGACACTCAGACCCAAATCCTCGAGGTGATCGAGTAAAATGGTCGTGTGTTCTATGAGCACTGCGCGAGATTGCGCTAGAATCAGCCAATCGTCCAAATAGTTCAGCACTCGCATGCCTCTCATTCTGAGGGGTGCGAGCGCCGCATCCATGCACTTTGTAAATGTACGGGGTGCTAGGGACAAACCGAACGGCAGGACTGTGTACTGATATGCCTGGCCCTCGAAGGCGAATCTCAAATATCGCCTGTGACGTGACGCTATCTGTATTTGAAAACACGCGTCTTTCAGATCTATTGACACAAACCAATCTCCTTGGCGAATCTGCACAAGGATTTGCCTGGTCGTGAGCATCCTGAACTGTCGCTTCACAAGCACTTTGTTCAGTTGCCTTAGATCTAGTATGGGTCTGAGACCCCCGTCTTTTTTCGGTACCAGGAAGTATCTGCTGTATAGCCCTCCCTCGCTCTGATCTTGAGAGAGAGGTTCTATGGCCCCTTTGCTCAATAGTTTCGTCACCTCGGCTCGAAGTAGATGTGCTACTTCTGTTTTTACCGTGGTCTCGACGCGCGCCACATAGCGGCGAGGGCGTCGGCGAAACTGCAGCGAATAGCCTCTTTCTATAATGTTCAGCACCCACTTCGAAACCCCGGGTAGCTTTGCCCATGCGTCTGCATGGATAGCTAGGGGTCGAATACGAAGCGCGCTCCGCTCGCTCAGCGATGGAGAAACTTCGGTGTGCTGTAACACAAGCGTGTCGCTCGTGACATTTGAGGCATGGGGCGTCTGAGAGTCTGCCACTGGGCCACAGGGGGAGACACATTGTAACTCAGTTAGCGCGAGTATTATAAGAGAGCGTCAACGTGCTGGCGTTTGGTTGCAGGCATGCGTGTATTACAACAGGCTTGCTCACTGCAATACAGACATTTCCAGTCGCCCGAACTTCAGAGGGGAATGAGAAATGTACGAGAAAGAGGAGGTCGGTCCATCCGCGGGGGGACCAGAAAACGCTCTTTTCTCCTTTCACCAGTGACGCACGGAAACCATAGAAACGGTGTTTGGGTGCAGGCGAGCGGGTTGTGCAACGCGCTCGTTGGCTGCAAAATGCACGTCTGCAGTCGCTTTTCAGGGAACTGACAGAGCGAAGCATTGGCGGCATAATTTTAACTGCCGCTAGACCGGGATTCGAACTCCGGTCTCTCGTGAGAAAAACCAATGATTCCGCCACTGAGCCACAGGGGGGAACGCAAAGGTTTTCGGATGCACGAGCATATAAGAGCGTCACATGCTTTCTTCGGCGTATGCTTGCAGGCGCGCTTGTATTAAAACAGGCTCGCCTGCTGCAATATTGATATTTCCAGTCGCATGATCAGGGAACTGGGAATATGTATGAGAAATTGAAGGTCAGTCCATCCTCAGAGGGACTAAAAAAACACATCTTTCTCCTTTCGCCGGTGAGTGACGCATGAATGGGGCGCAGAAGGCAGGGTAGCTTTCTTATAACGTAAAGAAAAACTAACCCCGACCGTCCGCTTCCAGCCTCCCTTGTGAGCGGCGCAGTTTGCGCGGCTTGAACAGAGGGAGAGAGAAAGCTAGCCCCGTGACCGCCCGCTCCTGACATCCTCTGTGAGCGGCGCGGTGTGCGCGGCTCGAACAGAGGGAGAACAGGTATCGTCCCCCAAGCAGGCAAGGCAAGCGGGCGAACCGGCAAGCTTTGCGGGTTGGGGGGGGGGGGGCGGAGGAGCAGTCTCGGAGAAGGATGCCAGGTGAGTCCTCAGAGTCACCATAGGCAGTACCTAACTCGCAGTGAGGGCAGTCGCCGTCAGCGAGTGCGAGAGCTGCGTGATCAGGAAAAGGGGCGTCTTGAAAAAGACGCCCAGCTCTTTTAGTGCAATGGGAGTGTGTGTCGCGGCGGCGAGCACACACACATACATAAACACAGTAGCAGAGAAAGGATATAATGCCGGAAAGCGCAGCAGGAAGGCAAGGAAGGCGGCGCGGCCAGCGACTTCAGTGACTCGTCCCGCTGAAGGTGCTCTCTCTCGACGGCGCGGCTTCTAATCCAGCTCCAGCGATGCGTGTGCTTCGCTTGAAGGATGAAAAATCAGATAATAGCTGCCTGCGAGCGATATTTATAGGCCTAGACCACGCCCATTTCGGCGGGACGTGACGCAGCGGGCGCGAAGTGCCCTGATTGGGTCTGACGTCACGCCAGGCCTCGCTCGATAGGCTGCTGCAGTTGCCGCAGAGCAGCCAATAGGCGCGCGAGCTGTCTCGCCTATGTCTGCATTGCTGCTGCAACGCGTTTTGCATTATTACAAAATTAAGGATAATTTTTGGCTTCAATATCTCACGGAAAAGGATTTTCCCCTAGCGTAAGATATCTTACGCAGTACGAGAGACCTCTCGTAAGAGAACAGCTCCAAATAAACTATGCAACACCTGAATATCGGCCTCTGTTTGATTTTTCATTATGAAACATTGCCTTCAACATCAATATTAAATAATTGCCAATACATAAAACCATATAGAATTGAAAGTTGAATGCCTTGAATAAAGTAGTATAAAAATAAGCACAGTTACATTTATAATTACATTGTTGACCCTTCCCTTAACCCTTAACCCACCCTTAAACCTAACCAGACCACCAAATATGTCCCTTCCTTACCCATCCCATCTCAACAGCAGCAAAAGTGTTTTGCAATAAAATGTAAACAATAAGTACATTACTTATTTTTTTGTAAGAAATGTACTTTAATATACATTACTTGCAATGGTATACAATTTTGTGAATGCCTTCTCAGTGATTAAAACCTTTCTGGAATTCACACCTGTCCTTGCTATGATTTTTATTATAAATGAAATGCAGAACATTAGTTATCTTAAGTGTGAATGGTATGTATTATTAGGCCTAGTGTATATTCAAAGATGTTCCTTATACCTCTATAGGAAAACACCTGTAGACAGACTTTGGGTGATTCAGATCCAAAGTATAAATAATTCAAGCATCAATGGTCATAAGTTTGAATGATTTGGAAACTGTAATCTGGACCTCTAAGTTTTGAAAAGTTCAATTCATATTACTCACTCGTATTACTGAAAATGTAATTAAGGTGATGTATCTGTCAGCTGATTACCTCAAAGACATAAAGATGCTCGCCTTTCTAAGGTTCATGCTGTAAACAATGTTAGTTTGTTAAACCTTCAGGACTGTTACAGAACCCCAAACTAATTGTTATTGTTCACATTACACAGTTTATTGTTAAAAACAGATGATGATCAACAGAGTTAGAAAATATTTTTGGGATACTTTTTTTGAGTTAGGGTTAAAAACAGTGTAACAATAATTACAACAACTTGTTATGGTTCATCACATGAATTCGGCCATCAAGTTACCCACTTCATGACACTATCACAAATGTAAATACAATGCTACATGTCATGTGTTGGTTGTGCTTGTGCCTAAAGTGTCAAATATTTATTTAAGGTGCAGTAGGACTCTCTCGCACACAATAACTGAAGAATATGCGCAGGCTGCAATAATAGCACTTTTCACCCTCCTTCGCCTCAAAGTCATGGTGATTTGGCTAGCATCAAGCATATTTCGCGTTCGTCCATCAGTGCAAGTTATTTTAACCCTTTAAGATTGCGCGAAGTTTCAGATAGTATGTCAAGTGTAAACACATGAATCGGATACAGTTGAAAGAACGTGTAAACGGACGTTAAATTGGGCATCAAGACCTGCAGTGTAAACGAGGCCTTATTTTCAGAATAATAACAATTTAACTTTTTAAATTGATTAATTTAAGCTAATTATTAGGCTAAAAACTTTTACCACTCTCCGCGCCTCTTAGTGCCTCCCTGGGGAGGCGCGCCCCACACTTTGAAAACCCCTGCATTAAAGGGATGGTTTGGAGTAAAATCAACCTAGGGTCCTTTGCACCATGACCTCGAGCCAAACCTGTGTAAAATCTACCAAAAGTTAATGAAGATTCATATGCAGAACTAATATGTCCCTTAACAAAAGACGAACTTTGCAATGCTTTGCAGAGTTTGAAGAATGGTAAAGCACCAGGATTAGATGGGTTGCCTAAGAATGGGTAATACATGTTTTGATTGTAAAGTTTAACATTAGCTCAGTGGTGTAACAGATTATGTAATATATAAAATTTCAATCCAATAATGTTAACACCAGCTTGAAATTCAGTATAAATGTCAGTCAGCCTTAATCAGCCTAATGGTGCACAGCTTATTAAGCAATCATGATTTATTTGTTTATTTATTTATTTAATATGTATGTGTGCATTAAAAGTACCATTTTGGCAACGAGAACGTTTCTGAGCCAAATTAAGATTAAGATGTGTTCTGTTCACTGGTGTGTTTATTGAACCAATCAGATAAGAGTAAATCGAGAGTCAGCGAGAAGCTCGTTTGATTGGCTACATGAAGAAGGTGGACCCGCCCTCCTCTTTGTGCTTGCAAAACTCAATAGCTGTGTCCCAATGTGAAGGCTGCATCCTCTGAAGGACGCACCATGTAGCCTTCCTTGGATTTCCTAATTGTGCAACCAGGTGTTCCCGATCACCGCTCCTGGCGCCAAGCAACAGTGCGAGAGGACAGCTGCCATCCAGATCATTCATTTTGATAACTGAGTAAACAGCTATGGATTCAGAATTGGTTATTGTCATTTTTATGTTTTATATTTTACTGGAGGACATGGTGAGGATTTTTTAGCCCCGGCACTGCCGGATCATGTATTTTCGGTTTAGCCCTGTTTGAATATAAAAAAAGTCCAGTATTTCTCGCGCTCGTCATCTGCAGCTGTCACGGTTGCCAGGCGACAAGAACAATCCTTCGTAGGCTAGACCGGTCCGAGCGCTTCAGATGCGCCCTTTGATATGGGACGCTGCTGTAGTTAGCAACAATTTGTTAATATTGTGACAATAAGCCTACATTTTGTTACTTTAATTTTCGGAACTGCATATTTCGTTAAGTATTCACTTACAAATGTGAAGTAACCTACTGAAGTACTTTTTCCCCTCACATCACAATATGATTACATTAAACTACTCAAAAGTATATAATGTAACAACCAGATTTTATTGTATATTGAAAATATACAGAAGTAAAATGCAACATAGTCTACGCAGTAATGCAGTAGTAGCCTAATATAAATGCAGTAGTTATTAAAAGTACTTTTTTCAGAAAGCCGTCGATTGAATCAGCCCTGCAAACCTGTTGGTAGACAACTTAGTGGATAGTGGAAATATGCACTTAAACGCTCTGGAGACCATCCCAGATGATGTCCCACCAGCAGAGGCCTTACCAGGGGCAGCCCATCCCAGATGATGTCCCACCAGCAGGAGGCCTTACCAGGGGCAGCCCATCCCAGATGATGTCCCACCAGCAGGAGGCCTTACCAGGGGCAGCCCATCCCAGATGATGTCCCACCAGCAGAGGCCTTACCAGGGGCAGCCCATCCCAGATGATGTCCCACCAGCAGAGGCCTTACCAGGGGCAGCCCATCCCAGATGATGTCCCACCAGCAGGAGGCCTTACCAGGGGCAGCCCATCCCAGATGATGTCCCACCAGCAGGAGGCCTTACCAGGGGCAGCCCATCCCAGATGATGTCCCACCAGCAGAGGCCTTACCAGGGGCAGCCCATCCCAGATGATGTCCCACCAGCAGAGGCCTTACCAGGGGCAGCCCATCCCAGATGATGTCCCACCAGCAGGAGGCCTTACCAGGGGCAGCCCATCCCAGATGATGTCCCACCAGCAGAGGCCTTACCAGGGGCAGCCCATCCCAGATGATGTCCCACCAGCAGAGGCCTTACCAGGGGCAGCCCATCCCAGATGATGTCCCACCAGCAGGAGGCCTTAGGGGCAGCCCATCCCGGTCCAGCAGCTCAGCTCAATAGAGTCTACATCAATTTTTTCTTAATTTATGTATTGTAAAATTAAATGTTTATGTTGATTTTGATATGTTTAACGTATTTTGTAAATAGTTGGAAAAAGTACTTTAATGTAGCCTATAGAACAAATGATTTTCATTTACCAATTTTATTTGAAAAAATAAAAAGGTATAGAATTTGTTTCATGTAGAAAGTATTACTGTCATTACAAAAATAAACAATGTCCAGAACAATTCATTCTCTTTTATTTACACATTTAAAGTTGCATAAAAATAAATGTACATAATTTTCTTTTAAAAAATAAGTGAAAAAAAGTTAAACAAGAATATGTAAATAATATATATGTATTTTCAATCATTCTCTCAAGAAGAGAAAACAGCCTGTCCATCCTCTTCCTTCTTTCCTGTGCTCTCCTCGCCTCTGCCTCCCTCTCTAGTTGCATTTCTTCTCTGATCTAGTCCAAAAACCCGTCCTGTCTCGCCGCCTTCGTGCTGGTGCTGCTGCTGGTGCTGCTACTGGTGGTGGTGGTGCTGCTGCTGGTGCTGCTACTGGTGGTGGTGGTGGTGCTGCTGCTGGTGCTGCTACTGGTGGTGGTGGTGCTGGTGCTGCTACTGGTGGTGGTGCTCCTGCTGGTGCTGCTACTGGTGGTGGTGCTCCTGCTGGTGCTGCTACTGGTGGTGGTGGTGCTGCTACTGGTGGTGGTGGTGCTGCTACTGGTGGTGGTGGTGCTGGTGGTGGTGCTGCTGCTGGTGCTGCTACTGGTGGTGGTGCTGCTGGTGGTGGTGCTGCTGGTGGTTCTGCTACTGGTGGTGGTGCTCCTGCTGGTGCTGCTACTGGTGGTGGTGGTGCTGCTACTGGTGGTGGTGCTCCTGCTGGTGCTGCTACTGGTGGTGGTGCTGCTGCTGGTGCTGCTACTGGTGGTGGTGCTCCTGCTGGTGCTGCTACTGGTGGTGGTGCTGCTGCTGGTGCTGCTACTGGTGGTGGTGCTCCTGCCTCTGGCTCCTCCTCACCGTGGGCACCCACTACTGAACTCGGCCCTGGTGTGTCCTCAGGGATTGAGGCGATGAGGACAGGGGGGTTGGTGCAATGCCTCTGTCCCAACATCTCATCCATGAGGACAAACCAGGGCCAACTTTCAGCAGTGGGTTTCCCACTCACACCCACAATCCTAAAGGCAGAGCAAATGAACCATGGCTTGTTAACAACAACAACAGGACAATACATTTCAGCAAAGATGTGTGTATTAATTTTCTTATATATATATATATATATATATATATATATATATATATATATATACAGTGCTATGCATAAGTTTAGACACCCATGCTAAAGTTGACTAAAAAGAGGAATAAAAAAATCATCTTTTGGAAATTGCCTTAATTAAAAAAATTAGGAAAAATCCAACCTTTAAGGACACCAATTTTCTTTGTGAATGAACAATGTATCGTAAATAAATAAATGTTCTTCCTTAAAATACAGGGTGCATAAGTTTGGACACCCCTATGTTAAATTCCCATAGAGGCAGGCAGATTTTTATTTTTAAGTATTTTTTTTAATTATTTGTTTAGGATACTATGCATCCTGATAAAGTTCCCTTGGCCTTTGGAATTAAAATAGCCCCACATCATCACATAGCCTTCACCATACCTTGAGATTGGCATGGTTTTATTTCAGTTAGCCTAATAGCTGTTTGATTTGCATTGAGAGATGATCTTATGGAAAGTACTCCATGCCAATCTCTAGGTATGGTGAAGGCTATGTGATGATGTGGGGCTATTTTAATTCCAAAGGCCAAGGGAACTTTATCAGGATGCATAGTATCCTAAAAAAAATGTAAAAAAAAAATACTTAAATAAAAATCTGCCTGCCTCTATGGGAATTTAACATAGGGGTGTCCAAACTTATGCACCCTGTATTTTAAGGAAGAACATTTATTTATTTCCGATACATTATTCATTCACAAAGAAAATTGGTGTCCTTAAAGATTGGATTTTTCCTAATTTTTAAAATTAAGGCATTAAGTTCAATTTCCAAAATATGATTTTTTTATTCCTCTTTTTAGTCAACTTTAGCATGGGTGTCTAAACTTATGCATAGCACTGTATATATATATATATATATATATATATATATATATATATATATATATATATATAGAAATTTTTTCCTGAATTGTTCTAAAAAAGCAGAAAAGGGTACTTAACACAGAGGAGCAATCTTAAGTGCATTGTTAACACTGCAAAATATGACACATCAAGACATGCATACAAAATACTTAAGAAATCATATTTCTGTATAGCCTACTCAAATTTGGTTAAAACCACATAGCTTGCATGACAGCACTACAAAAACACATAAAAGTGAAACCCCATTGCCTTATCTACTGCTTTTCTTGTTGTTTTGGGCTTTATTGGGTGAGTGATATTTCTTATAATACACAAGTGCAAATATTACAAATAGGTCGTTAAACTAATAACGTTATTACCACAAGTTTTGCCTAAAACTACCTGATAAATGAAGCCACGCAATGGTGACGAAGGAGTTAAGAAGAAGTTTATAAGAAACTTTAACTCTGGTTTCGCTAGCTATTTGAGTAAATGAAAACATAATATTTACATTTAAATGTGAATTTGCTGTCCACCACCGATCTCTAGTCTCGGCCGCCTTTAAAGAAAAATAAATAAATGCTGTTGTCAACGACGCGCAATGACTTATGGGGTAGAATAGGGTAGGATAGGCCACTAAGTGTCCATTTATGTATCCTTTTCACGGGGAAACGAAGGGTGCATTTGGCGTCGCTTTTACATTTACATTTAGTCATTTAGCAGACGCCTTTCTCCAAAGCGACTTACAAATTAGGACAAAATTCAGCGAGTCATCATAAAGAGGCAAAAGCAACAACAACGCAAGAAGTGCTCAAAGTACGAAGTTCAGGTATTATTCAGAGTAGCATAAGCCTGATAAGTGATGTTACAAAGGGAAAGGAAAACTTTTTTTTTTTTTTTTTTTTTCTATAAGGTTAAGTGCTCACGGAAGAAGCTTTTGAATCAGGGTAGCCTTCGTCGCGGCGCGATGACGCAACCGGCCTTCGAATACGGCCTTCGGAGGATGCAGAACTGAATTGGGACAGCCCGCGATGACGCAATCTGCCTTCAAATGCGACCTTCCAAGGATGCAGCCTTTGAATTGGGACATCCTTCGTCGCGCCACGGTGACGCAATCGGCCTTCAAATACGGCCTTCGGAGGATGCAGCCTTCACTTTGGGACACAGCTAGCGAGTGAGAGAATCGTGCCAAAACTGGAAGCGCATGTAAAAAGAAAGACGCAACTGTTCAAATCGGGTTATTTCGGGAACTTTTTTGCCCCATGTACACAAGTCATTTAGACATATGCAACAGTTTATTTATTTTACACAAACACAATTAGTTATGCAATTAATCTGTTTTTCAGTTCCTGACTCTGTTGTTTTCGCTTGCAAATTGCTGTTCACAGGCCTGCAATACTTTTGGCCGTATTTGTGCGCAAAAACCCGTGCCAAAAGTGTAAGCACGGAAAAATGGAAGGCAGAGGAATGATTCTATTTATTTTGTGTTAGCATGAAGCTGCAGCTTCACAATACATGAATTACACTTACGGATAAAAGTAAAATGCTGCAAATATTTTTTTCTTACGCTTGAAAGGCAATTTACACCTTTACAAATCTTCTCTTGCACATTCAAATTGAATTTACACTTGCAATCTTATGTACACTCACAAATCTTACCCTGCGCATGTGATTCTTTATGACATCATATTACCTTCATAAAACACACGTCCACATTATAAAGTTTCACTCTATGATGGTTAAATTCACATGCGTGCTGAACAGTGGGGCCTGGTCCTTACGGATCACGGATCAACTGCGATCCGTTACACCCCTAATTCCAAGTATACAATGGTTTTGACCAACCTGTTGCCTTTTATCTGTCTAGTCCTTGTCTAGTTTATCTGATTGTGTGTGTGTGTGTGTGTGTGTCCCAGCACTCTCAGTGCTAAGTTGTGTCAGGAAGGGCATCTGATGTAAAACCTGAGGCAAATCGTGTGTGTGTGTGTGTGTGTGTGTGTGTGTGTGTGTGTGTGTGTGTGTGTGTGTGTGTGTGTGTGTGTTATCTAGAAAAATGGAAGAACATTTCTTATACAACCCTTGAAATTGAGAGAAATAACCTCGAAATTGTGAAGGAAAGGCCCCACATTGGGGGCGGCCAAAACTAGGAAAACCGGTTGGTGGTAAACTCCACCTCACATACTGTGAATAAAGGTGAGAAGAGCAGGCTTGGCTCCATGGAGGCATGTTTGCTCAACCCCCATGGGGATTACTAACAAATTGTTTCTCATTTCGGTTCACTCTGAGAAAAAAAAAAAAAAAAATTCTGGTTTCAGAGTTCTGAGATAGTTACACAATACAATAAAGTAATTTTAAAGTAATGAAGTTATACAATAAAGTAATTTTTAATATAGCGTTCATTTTATAATGACAGTATTGTCGAAATATGCTTAAACATTACAACAACATCAAATCAATCACCGCTTATTGTTTTTCAGAAACAGATGCAGCTGTAACTTAAAATGGCCAATGTTTTATTAGTGTACCCACAGTAAAATAGGCACTCTGCCTGCGCTTACCGTGACGATGCAGGGTTGAATCAATGGAGGAAGCAGGATCCAAAAGCAACAAATTTATTAAATAAACTAGAAACAAGACAGACTCAGATAATAGTGATGTTACATATGACACTGAAGCTTCGATGCGCGTATCACACAAGCGAAACAATAGGTGTGTTCGACATCGGCTGCGGCTGGATGTAACCGATCGGCGAGAGTAGCCGCGTGCAGGCGGGGAGGAGCTGCAAACGGAGACGTGAAGTCGGACACTTTCTGGTTCCCGTAGTGACCGCTCACGTGGTGTTTGCATACTTTACCACAGCTGCAGTGAAATAAATGCAATATTTGCCAAATAATACACAGATGTTTCATTTCATGAGACATGTTCATTCAATACTTTATGTACTGCTTCATACAGCGTCTGTTTGAACAAGAATAAAGTTCAACATAAGCAACTATCAATGAAGTGGAGTCTACGTTTTTTAAGCAGTTTTAATTTGATAAACATGACACAATATAACATGACAACGACATGAAAAGAGTGTTCACTGTTATAATAAACTGATTTGAGAGCATTAGAGGAACTAAAGGTGTTCGAATAAACACGAAACACACGTGATCGTTGTCATGCGGTGAATCCGGCCAATCGTGGGACAGCTGTGTCGTCATCAGCCCTCCTGCAGCCCAGTGCAGCCGCTCTTGAGAAGCTGCGCTGGCTGAGTTCTCCGGCTACTCTCGAAACGCTCTCGCGGTACTTTGATGCCATACGTCACAGTCACGTGGCGTCAGCGCTGTATCAAGTCGGACAAAATTTCTAACCGGCATGCACTGCTTCAAGTCAGCCGCCGATCGTTCTGCGCAGAGCTGCATGAAGTCGAACAAGCCCATTTTCTAGTGAAGCCCCGTATCGGAGTGTGTATTGGTTTACTAGAGTCACGTGATCGATGACAAACGAAACCTCACTTTCTCTCCAGTCACGTGCGCGTTTCGCTTTGGGTGTCAGAAGGCTCGAACTCCAGATCGTATTTAACGAGTCGTTGCCTCAGTCTGGTTGATGTGTTTGTGAGGAGAGTGCTGTAGCCTACTTTGAAAGTTAAACAATATATTACATTTAAATAAGCAAAATAAATTTTTCGCTACTTAGGCTATTATTTTTTGTTGTTGTGTCTTTTTGTTTTTGTAAAATCTTTGCACTTTTTGGTGATTTTAGGTAATTTGGTGTTGGTATTGGGGTTTAAGGTGGGATTAGGGGAGAGGGGTGTTGGTGTTTGGTGAAGGGTTTGTTTTTAGAGCAATGGCAACATCCAAAAATATAAAAATAATTAAAAACTTTATCAACTTTCTGTCATTCCTACAGTTAAGCACTATCAGTAACAAGTGTCATAAGCACATTTAATAACAGATGATCCTTATTCATTGTGTGTGTGTGGAGAGAGAGAGAGAGAGAGAGAGAGAGAGAGAGAGAGAGAGAGAGAGAGAGAGAGAAATATATAGAGAGAGAGCCTACATTAGATCTTATTGAATCATATAAGCTCATTTTATATTTTAATTGTCACACTTTAATGGGTAAAATAATTTATTTAATGAACAAATCAAACACAAACATGAAATGTTTTTATTTGTACACATAACATTGAAACTATGGAGTGTGTTGTGGTTGCTTCATCTGCCAGAGCCTCTAACACAGGCTTCTGGCTGCTTTATTTTAAATAAGCACCAGATGGCGCTGCTCTCCGCGCTGTTCTCGACACTCTCGAAGCTTTGAATCTTTTCCCGGAACAATCAGGGGAAAGCCTCAGTGATTCATGAGGCTTCATTTCCCCATCCCTATCAGATAAAGGAACAAAACTAGGAAACAGAACAACCAGACTAAAACAACATCACAAATAACAAGAATCCACAAACACTGAACCAAGACACAGGGTATAAATACAGTGACTAACCAGCTAAACAAGATAACAAGGGGGGCGTGACTAAGAGAAAACACCTGGGAAGACTAATCAACATAACGGGGAACTGCAAAACATGTGACAGGACAGAGGAACACATGACAGACAGGAACAAGACACGAAACCCACACCGTGACACTTACCGTGTTGAGCACAGAATATCATTTTTAGGTTACGATTTGTCTCTAAAATCCAGCATTTTATATATTACAGTTTTTCTTGATTGCTTTATCACTATAACCAGGCTTTTGAACTAAAATGTAAAAGCCATAATGCCGTTTATCAAAAAGCACACCAATTCCCCTAAACTATAAACACTATTCCCATTTTGACATGAGGCAGATTTGTTGAACTGTCACTGCAAAACTCTACACACAAATCCCTTCATTTCTCATTGGGCTTGTTCGACTTCATGCAGCTCTGCGCAGAACGATCGGCGGCTGACTTGAAGCAGTGCATGCCGGTTAGAAATTTTGTCCGACTTGATACAGCGCCGACGCCACGTGACTGTGACGTTTGGCATCAAAGTACCGCGAGAGCGTTTCGTATGGCAAGCCGTTTTAACATTTAAAAGCTAATTTTGACTATCCGGAATTAACATTGTAGATATCAACAATGTCTTTCTGACTATTCGTAATTACATTTTGGATAGTTGGAATTGTCATTCAAGATATCTGTAACGTAATTGTGACTAGTCGAAACGACAGATAGAGATATCTGTAATTCAGTTTTGACTAGGCAAAACTGAATTACAGATATCTGCAATGACCTCATTGAAAACGACATTCAACTCGTCACACATCTTAAATGACAATTGCAGATATCTGTAATTCAGTTTTGACTAGGTAGAATGAAAGTTAAAGATATCTCAAACGTCATTATGACTAGTGCAAATTATTGTGCATGACGTTGCTCTATTTTAGATATAGATTTCCCCTCCCCGCCATAATCAAAGAAAAAGTGGGTTCATTTCCTTATTTCTATGAATGGAAGAAGAAAAAAGCAGTCATGGCGTTGGCTGTAATCGAAAAATAACACCAGAAAATGTTTTTATATACAAATAAAAAAAAACGAGGCTGAATCCAGCTTCTTATTCGCAGCTTCTTATTGACGCTATCCGTTCCACCTTAAATGACGCGAACTTCCGCGTTTGCTGGCTTCTTATTGACGCTCAACTTAGGGACCGTGCGGTTTTTCTCTTTTTCGCGTTTTTTAACGGAATTGTGTTACTTTTGTGTCTATTTTCAGAAGAAAAGAATATTTTTTTTTTTTTTAAATGCAAATAACACTGATATATCAGCGAAAATGGACTGTAAAAATATTTTTCTCTTATTTACACTTTTTAGGGACCCTGTTTATATTGTAGGCCTATCTATTTTCAGAAAATAATAATACATTATTTTGAAAGGTAAATAACAAATAATAATAACATAAAATGACTGTAAAAAATATAATGAGGCCTATAGGCTACATCAATCTTTAATTATTGCAAATAACATAATTTAAATGTATTTAAAAATAAATATATTGAATACTTTTATTTATTTATTTTTATTATTATTACAAATTAAAATTTCACAAGGTAACCAGATATTATGCTCCAGCTTGGATCCAGCCCCTTATGAAGACTGATTATATGATAAATATATATAAATGATCATTTTATCATTGCTTTAAAATGCACATTAATTTTGCTTAAAATTCATGCGTTTGTAAATACTAATTTGTTCTATCTTATAACTGTACTTTCTGATATCTCATAAAATCCTACTGTGGTTTTGTAACAGAAATCTGCATTTTCTGTAAAGCTGCTTTGAAATATGTATTGTGAAAAGTGTTATACAAATGAATGTATGTATGAATTAAATTGAATTGACTTGAAAGAGCCATTGCATTGTTACTGTACATTTTAAAGTTATGGACCAAATCTGACAATACAGAAGAGTTATCACATTGTTGGCCCATTTGGGGGTGTTTCACTGATGCTTTATCCTGCATCTGTGCTTGAATATAATCATGCACAATTTCAGATATTTATACTGTAGAATTTTGAAATTATGGACCCATGAAATAGGCCAAAATTACCCATTACCCATTGGGGGGATCTATATCTCAGCTGCCTTTGAGGGTGCGTTAAAAGTTGCCTCAATTATACCCATTGTGCTTGACTGTCACCATAAACAAATTTAGACATTTTTACTGTAGCATTGTGAAGTTAGTAGAGCTACTACTCTAACGAAATCCAAATTAAGCATTTTTTATTGTAGTATTATTTTTGTATGAATTTCTGAACTTAACATTTCACAATGGAAAATAATCCGCCTATTGCATTTTCTGCACAATTCGCGGCGCTGTTTCTCGGCAACCTCAGAGGGTGCGTTAAATTGGACATTATCCCATTATAGTAGAGCTACTACTCTAACGAACTCCAAATTTTAAGCAGTTTTTACTGTAGAATTATTTTTGTATGAATTTTTAAACTTGGCACTTTACACAATCTATAATAATCCGCCTATTGCATTTTCTGCACAATTCGCGGCGCTGTTTCTCGGCAACTTCAGAGGGTGCATTAAATTGGACATTATCCCATTATAGTAGAGCTACTACTCTAACGAAATCCAAATTTTAAGCAGTTTTTACTGTGGAATAATTTTTTTATGAAGCTTTAAACTTGGCACTTTACACAGTGCACAATGAGCCGCCTAATGTATTTTCTGCCCATTTCGCGGCGCTGGTTCTCAGCCGCCTCAGAGGGTGCGTTAAATTGGACATGATCCCATTATAGTAGAGCTATCACTCTAACGGAATCCAAATTTTAAGCAGTTTTTACTGTGGAATAATTTTTTTATGAAGCTTTAAACTTGGCACTTTACACAGTGCACAATGAGCCGCCTAATGTATTTTCTGCCCATTTCGCGGCGCTGTTTCTCAGCCGCCTCAGAGGGTGCGTTAAATTGGACACTGTCCCATTATAGTAGATCTACTACTCCAACGATATGCAATTTTTAAGCAGTTTTTACTGTGGAATTATTTTTTTATGAAGCTTTAAACTTGGCACTTTACACAGTGCACAATGAGCCGCCTAATGTATTTTCTGCCCATTTCGCGGCGCTGGTTCTCAGCCGCCTCAGAGTGTGCGTTAAATTGGACAAGATCCCATTATAGTAGAGCTATTACTCTAACGAAATCCAAATTTTAAGCAGTTTTTACTGTGGAGTTATTTTTTTTATAAAGCTTTAAACTTGGCACTTTACACAGTGCACAATGAGCCGCCTAATGTATTTTCTGCCCATTTCGCGGCGCTGGTTCTCAGCCACCTCAGAGGGTGCGTTAAATTGGACATGATCCCATTATAGTAGAGCTATCACTCTAACGGAATCCAAATTTTAAGCAGTTTTTACTGTGGAATAATTTTTTTATGAAGCTTTAAACTTGGCACTTTACACAGTGCACAATGAGCCACCTAATGTATTTTCTGCCCATTTCGCGGCGCTGTTTCTCAGCCGCCTCAGAGGGTGCGTTAAATTGGACACTGTCCCATTATAGTAGAGCTACTACTCCAACGATATGCAAATTTTAAGCAGTTTTTACTGTGGAATTATTTTTTTATGAAGCTTTAAACTTGGCACTTTACACAGTGCACAATGAGCCGCCTAATGTATTTTCTGCCCATTTCGCGGCGCTGGTTCTCAGCCGCCTCAGAGGGTGTGTTAAATTGGACATGATCCCATTATAGTAGAGCTATCACTCTAACGGAATCCAAATTTTAAGCAGTTTTTACTGTGGAATAATTTTTTTATGAAGCGTTAAACTTGGAACTTTACACAGTGCACAATGAGCCGCCTAATGTATTTTCTGCCCATTTCGCGGCGCTGGTTCTCAGCCGCCTCAGAGGGTGCGTTAAATTGGACATGATCCCATTATAGTAGAGCTATCACTCTAACGAAATCCAAATTTTAAGCAGTTTTTACTGTGGAATAATTTTTTTATGAAGCTTTAAACTTGGCACTTTACACAGTGCACAATTAGCCGCCTAATGTATTTTCTGCCCATTTCGCGGCGCTGGTTCTCAGCCGCCTCAGAGGGTGTGTTAAATTGGACATGATCCCATTATAGTAGAGCTATCACTCTAACGGAATCCAAATTTTAAGCAGTTTTTACTGTGGAATAATTTTTTTATGAAGCGTTAAACTTGGAACTTTACACAGTGCACAATGAGCCGCCTAATGTATTTTCTGCCCATTTCGCGGCGCTGGTTCTCAGCCGCCTCAGAGGGTGCGTTAAATTGGACATGATCCCATTATAGTAGAGCTATTACTCTAACGAAATCCAAATTTTAAGCAGTTTTTACTGTGGAGTTATTTTTTTATGAAGCTTTAAACTTGGCACTTTACACAGTGCACAATGAACCGCCTAATGTATTTTCTGCCCATTTCGCGGCGCTGGTTCTCAGCCGCCTCAGAGGGTGCGTTAAATTGGACATGATCCCATTATAGTAGAGCTACTACTCCAACGATATGCAAATTTTAAGCAGTTTTTACTGTAGAATTATTTTTGTATGAATTTTTAAACTTGGCACTTTACACAATGTATAATAATCCGCTTATTGCATTTTCTGCACAATTCGCGGCGCTGTTTCTCGGCAACCTCATAGGGTGCGTTAAATTGGACATTATCCCATTATAGTAGAGCTACTACTCTAACGAAATCCAAATTTTAAGCAGTTTTTACTGTGGAATTATTTTTTTATGAAGCTTTAAACTTGGCACTCTACAGTGCACAATGAGCCGCCTAATGTATTTTCTGCCCATTTCGCGGCGCTGTTTCTCAGCCGCCTCAGAGTGTGCGTTAAATTGGACAAGATCCCATTATAGTAGAGCTATTACTCTAACGAAATCCAAATTTTAAGCAGTTTTTACTGTGGAGTTATTTTTTTATAAAGCTTCAAACTTGGCACTCTACAGTGCACAATGAGCCGCCTAATGTATTTTCTGCCCATTTCGCGGCGCTGGTTCTCAGCCGCCTCAGAGGGTGCGTTAAATCGGACATGATCCCATGATAGTAGAGCTATTACTCTAACGGAATCCAAATTTTAAGCAGTTTTTACTGTGGAATTATTTTTTTTATGAAGCTTTAAACTTGGCACTTTACACAGTGCACTGCACAATGAGCCGCCTAATGTATTTTCTGGCCATTTCGCGGTGCTGGTTCTCAGCCGCCTCAGAGGGTGCGTTAAATTGGAGGGGTTGGGCAATTGGACATTATACCATTATAGTAGAGCTACTACTCTAACAAAATCCACATTTTAAGCAGTTTTTACTGTGGAATAATTTTTTTATGAAGCTTTAAACTTGGCACTTTACACAGTGCACAATGAGCTGCCTAATGTATTTTCTGCCCATTTTGCGGTGCTGTTTCTCGGCCGCCTCAGAGGGTGCGTTAAATCGGACATTATCCTCTTATAGGAAAGCTGTTCCTCTAATGAAATCCACATTGTGATTAGTTTTTACTGTAGAATTTTTTTTTAATGATTTTTTGAACTTGACACATTACACAATGTACAATAATCTGCCTGTTACATTTTCTGCACAATTCGCGGCGCTGTTTCTCGGCCGCCTCAGAGGGTGCGTTAAATTGGACATGATCCCATTATAGTAGAGCTACTACTCTAACGAAATACAAATTCTCAGCAGTTTTTACTGTAGAATTTTTTTTAATGAATTTTCTAACTTGGCATTACAGTGCATAATAAGCCGCCTAATGCATTTTCTGCCCATTTCGCGGCCCTGTTTCACAGCCGCCTCAGAGGGTGCGTTAAATTGGACATTATCCCATTATAGTAGTGCTGTTCCTCTAATGAAATCGAAATTTTGAGCAGTTTTTACTGTAGAATTATTTTTTGATACATTTTCTAACTTGGATTACACAGTGCACAAGCCGCCTAATACATTTTCTGCCCATTTCGCGATGCTGTTTCTCGGCCAACTCAGAGGGTGCGTTAAATTGGACATTATCCCATTATAGTAGAGCTACTACTCTAACGAAATCCAAATTTTAAGCAGTTTTTACTGTAGAATAATTTTTTTATGAATTTATGAACTTGACATTACACAATGCACAAAGAGCCGCCTATTGCATTTTCTGCACAATTCGCGGCGCTGTTTCTCGGCAACTTCAGAGGGTATGTTAAATTGGACATTATCCCGTTATAGGACAGCTGTTCCTCTAATGAAATCCAAATTTTGAGCAGTTTTTACTGTGGAATTATTATTTTATGAAGCTTTGAATTTGACATTTCACAATGCACAAAGAGCCGTATTGCTCCTTAGGCCCATTTGGCGACGCTGTTTCTCGGCCGCCTCAGAGGGTGCGTTAAAGTGGACATTATCCCGTTATAGGACTGCTGTTCCTCTAATGAAATCCAAATTTTGAGCAGTTTTTACTGTGGAATTATTGTTTTATGAAGCTTTGAACTTGACACTACACAATGCACAAAGAGCCGTATTGCGCCTTAGGCCCATTTCGCGGCGCTGTTTCTCGGCCGCCTCAGAGGGTGCGTTAAAGTGGACATTATCCCCTTATAGGAGTGCTGTTCCTCTAATAAAATCCAAATTTTGAGCAGTTTTTACTGTGGAATTATTATTTTATGAAGCTTTGAACCTGACACATTACACAATGCACAAAGAGCCGTATTGCGCCTTAGTCCCATTTCGCGGCGCTGTTTCTCACACGCCTCAGAGGGTGCGTTAAAGTGGACATTATCCCGTTATAGGACAGCTGTTCTTCTAATGAAATCCAAATCTTGACCAGTTTTTACTGTAGAATTAATGTTTTATGAAGCTTTGAACTTGACATAACAATGCACAAAGAGGCGTATGTGTGCATTGTGTAATGTGTCGTTAATTGATTGATTGGTTAATGAGTATGCTCCTAATTATTGTGGATTCCTCTCAGGTGTGTTTGTTATGTGTCCATGCCATGTGCTGTTCTATTTAAGCTGCACCTGTACCAATAAATGATTGATTGTGTGTTCTCACTGCAACCTGTGTAAAGCATGTTTATTCTCTGTCTTTAGCTCTGTTTAACATGTCAAGTTCAAAAATTCATACAAAAAGAATTCCACAGTAAAAACTGGTCAAAATTTGTATTTCATTAGAGGAACAGCTGTCCTATAACGGGATAATGTCCACTTTAACGCACCCTCTGAGGCAGGCGAGAAACAGCGCCGCGAATTGGGCGGAAAATGCAATAGGCGGATTATTGTGCATTGTTTAATGTGTCAAATTCAAAGCTTCATAAAACAATAATTCCACAGTAAAAACTGGTGAAAATATGTATTTCATTAGAGGAACAGCTGTCCTATAACGGGATAATGTCCACTTTAACGCACCCTCTGAGGCGGGTGAGAAACAGCGCCACGAAATGGGCCTAAGGCGCAATACGGCTCTTTGTGCATTGTGTAATGTGTCAAGTTCAAAGCTTCATAAAACAATAATTTCACAGTAAAAACTGGTGAAAATTTGTATTTCATTAGAGGAACAGCTGTCCTATAACGGGATAATGTCCACTTTAACGCACCCTCTGAGGCAGGCGAGAAACAGCGCCGCGAATTGGGCGGAAAATGCAATAGGCGGATTATTGTGCATTGTTTAATGTGTCAAATTCAAAGCTTCATAAAACAATAATTCCACAGTAAAAACTGGTGAAAATATGTATTTCATTAGAGGAACAGCTGTCCTATAACGGGATAATGTCCACTTTAACGCACCCTCTGAGGCAGGCGAGAAACAGCGCCGCGAATTGGGCAGAAAATGTATTAGGCGGCTTATTGTGCACTGTAATGCCAAGTTAGAAAATTCATAAAAAAATAATATTACAGTAAAAACTGCTTAGAATTTGGATTTCATTAGAGGAACAGCACTACTATAATGGGATAATATCCAATTTAACGCACCCTCTGAGGCGGCTGAGAACCAGCGCCGCGAAATGGGCAGAAAATATACATTAGGCGGCTCATTGTGCACTGTGTAAAGTGCCATGTTTAAAGCTTCATAAAAAAATAATTCCACAGTAAAAACTGCTTAAAATTTGGATTTCGTTAGAGTAGTAGCTCTACTATAAT
The DNA here is from genome assembly GCF_965113295.1 of Leuciscus leuciscus. Lineage (NCBI taxonomy): Eukaryota > Metazoa > Chordata > Actinopteri > Cypriniformes > Leuciscidae > Leuciscus > Leuciscus leuciscus. The sequence continues at coordinate 681,958 of NC_138724.1, read as the reverse complement.
GGGATAATGTCCAATTTAACGCACCCTATGAGGTTGCCGAGAAACAGCGCCGCGAATTGTGCAGAAAATGCAATAGGCGGATTATTGTACATTGTGTAAAGTGCCAAGTTTAAAAATTCATACAAAAATAATTCTACAGTAAAAACTGCTTAAAATTTGGATTCCGTTAGAGTAATAGCTCTACTATAATGGGATAATGTCCAATTTAACGCACCCTCTGAGGCGGCTGAGAACCAGCGCCGCGAAATGGGCAGAAAATACATTAGGCGGCTCATTGTGCACTGTGTAAAGTGCCATGTTTAAAGCTTCATAAAAAAATAATTCCACAGTAAAAACTGCTTAAAATTTGGATTTCGTTAGAGTAGTAGCTCTACTATAATGGGATAATGTCCAATTTAACGCACCCTATGAGGTTGCCGAGAAACAGCGCCGCGAATTGTGCAGAAAATACAATAGGCGGATTATTGTCCATTGTGTAAAGTGCCAAGTTTAAAAATTCATACAAAAATAATTCTACAGTAAAAAATGCTTAAAATTTGGATTTCGTTAGAGTTGTAGCTCTACTATAATGGGATAATGTCCAATTTAACGCACCCTATGAGGTTGCCGAGAAACAGCGCCGCGAATTGTGCAGAAAATGCAATAGGCGGATTATTGTACATTGTGTAAAGTGCCAAGTTTAAAAATTCATACAAAAATAATTCTACAGTAAAAACTGCTTAAAATTTGGATTCCGTTAGAGTAATAGCTCTACTATAATGGGATAATGTCCAATTTAACGCACCCTCTGAGGCGGCTGAGAACCAGCGCCGCGAAATGGGCAGAAAATACATTAGGCGGCTCATTGTGCACTGTGTAAAGTGCCATGTTTAAAGCTTCATAAAAAAATAATTCCACAGTAAAAACTGCTTAAAATTTGGATTTCGTTAGAGTAGTAGCTCTACTATAATGGGATAATGTCCAATTTAACGCACCCTATGAGGTTGCCGAGAAACAGCGCCCGGAATTGTGCAGAAAATGCAATAGGCGGATTATAGTACATTGTGTAAAGTGCCAAGTTTAAAAATTCATACAAAAATAATTCTACAGTAAAAAATGCTTAAAATTTGGATTTCGTTAGAGTTGTAGCTCTTCTATAATGGGATAATGTCCAATTTAACGCACCCTCTGAGGTTGCCGAGAAACAGCGCCGCGAATTGTGCAGAAAATGCAATAGGCGGATTATTTTACATTGTGAAATGTCAAATTCAAAAATTCATACAAAAATAATTCTACAATAAAAAATGCTTAATTTGGATTTCGTTAGAGTAGTAGCTCTACTAACTTCACAATGCTACAGTAAAAATGTCTAAATTTGTTTATGGTGACAGTCAAGCACAATGGGTATAAGGCCCCAGTGCAACTTTTAACGCACCCTAAAAGGCAGCTGAGATATAGATCCCCCCAATGGGTAATGGGTAATTTTGGCCTATTTCATGGGTCCATAATTGCAAAATTCTACAGTATAAATATCTGAAATTGTGCATGATTATATTCAAGCACAGATGCAGGATAAAGCATCAGTGAAACACCCCCAAATGGGTCAACAATGTGATAACTCTTCTGTATTGTCAGATTGGGTCCATAACTTTAAAATGTACAGTAACAATGCAATGGCTCTTTCAAGTCAATTCAATTTAATTCATGATACATACATTCATTTGTATAACACTTTTCACAATACATATTTCAAAGCAGCTTTACAGAAAATGCAGATTTCTGTTACAAAACCACAGTAGGATTTTATGAGATATCAGAAAGTACAGTTATAAGATAGAACAAATTAGTATTTACAAACGCATGAATTTTAAGCAAAATTAATGTGCAGTTTAAAGCAATGATAAAATGATAATTTATATATATTTATCATATAATCAGTCTTCATCAGGGCCTGGATCCAAGCTGGAGCATAATCTCTGGTTACCTTGTGAAATTTTTATTTGTAACAATAATAAAAATAAAAAATAAAAAGTATTCAATATATTTATTTTTAAATACATTCAAATTATGTTATTTGCAATATTGATGTATAGGCCTCATTATATTTTTTACAGTCATTTTATGTTATTATTATTTGTTATTTACCTTTCAAAATAATGTATTATTATTTTCTGAAAATAGATAGGCCTACAATATAAACAGGGTCCCCAAAAAGTGTAAATAAGAGAAAAACCACATGGTCCCTAAATTGAGCTGATGACATGTACAATTATTAAAGAATACTGTAGCCTAATTATGTGCCTTTATATTTTTACAGTCCATTTTCGCTGATATATCAGTGTTATTTGCATTTAAAAAAAATATTATTCTTTTCTTCTAAAAATAGACACAAAAGTAACACAATTCCGTTAAAAAACGCGAAAAAGAGAAAAACCGCACGGTCCCTAAGTTGAGCGTCAATAAGAAGCCAGCAAACGCGGAAGTTCGCGTCATTTAAGGTGGAACGGATAGCGTCAATAAGAAGCTGCGAATAAGAAGCTGGATTCAGCCTCGTTAAAAAAAAGATATACAATATTTTATATACAAAAAAAAAAAAAAATGTTGCAATGCTATGTTTATGATCATGCTTAAAATTACGTAGGTTATTGTTGCATTAAGATTTATGCGTGAAAGAGATTCACACTAATTCACTTTAATAAAGATGCTGACATGCATGCTATTCTTGCCATGGAAGTACAATAACATTAACTTCCTTAGATGAGAAAAAAAAGTTCTTAGTTCAGATTAGTTCTTATTTTTTATTTTATTTTTTCAATTTGAAACAGTATCTAACAGCATTAAAAAGACGATTAAAAACTCTGGTTGCTCCGACATGGTGCTAATCAGTGCTAATTACAAGTTAACAGTTACAGGTGCTATGTGATTTGATGATTTGAACAACACGCTCTGCTCCCGCCTAAAGTGTGATGCGGGCCTAATTTGTATACAGATATCTGCAACGTCATTTCGCCTAGTCAAAACTCTAATTCAAGATATCTGTAATTACATTTTGACTAGGCAGAATGAAAGTTACAGATATCTCAAATTTCAGATATCTCTAATCAAAATTCATTTCAAGATATCTATAACTTGATAATAGATATCTACAATTAAATTATGACTATCCCTAACTCCAGTTTGAGATATCTACAACACCATTTTGACTAGTCATAACTCCAGTTACAGATATCTACAACGTAATTTCGCCTAGTCCAAACTTAATTTAAGATATCTGAAAAGGAACATGTAGATATCTTGAATTGAGGTGAATTAAAGATATCTTTAACTGGAGTTATGACTAGTCAGAATCAAATTGAAGATATCTCAAACTAGAATAACAGATATCTACAATTCAATTGCAGATATCCGTAATTCACATAGTGGATATCTGCAACTGAATTGTAGATATCTGTAATGATAAACCCCATACAAATGAATGGCAAAAGTGACGTCATTTGTCCTAGGAAGAATGTCTTTGTGGATATCTGAAATGACAATTATGGATAGGAAGAATGTAGTTGCGGATATCTGAAATGTTCTTTTTGACTAGGCAAAACTGAATTACAGATATCTGCAACACATATCCAGTCTAGCTTTTAAATGTTAAAATGGCTTGCCATAGTTTCGAGAGTAGCCGGAGAACTCAGCCAGCGCAGCTTCTCAAGAGCGGCTGCACTGGGCTGCAGGAGGGCTGATGACGACACAGCTGTTCCACGATTGGCCGGATTCACCGCATGACAACGATCACGTGTGTTTCGTGTTTATTCGAACACCTTTAGTTCCTCTAATGCTCTCAAATCAGTTTATTATAACAGTGAACACTCTTTTCATGTCGTTGTCATGTTATATTGTGTCATGTTTATCAAATTAAAACTGCTTAAAAAACGTAGACTCCACTTCATTGATAGTTGCTTATGTTGAACTTTATTCTTGTTCAAACAGACGCTGTATGAAGCAGTACATAAAGTATTGAATGAACATGTCTCATGAAATGAAACATCTGTGTATTATTTGGCAAATATTGCATTTATTTCACTGCAGCTGTGGTAAAGTATGCAAACACCACGTGAGCGGTCACTACGGGAACCAGAAAGTGTCCGACTTCACGTCTCCGTTTGCAGCTCCTCCCCGCCTGCACGCGGCTACTCTCGCCGATCGGTTACATCCAGCCGCAGCCGATGTCGAACACACCTATAGCCTGCACCATGTTGTCATTTAGAAAGCACTAGCATTCAAAATTGTGCACTCAAGTCAGTACAGCTTCAGCTCAGTTAGCACACAATTACCCAGGTGGAAACACTATGGCCCCGTTCACACCGCAAGTCTTAATGCTCAATTCTGATTTTTTGCTCAGATCCGATTTTTTGATTGGCTGTTCCCATTACCTTTTAAAATGTGACCTATATCTGATTGCAGTGTGAACTGTTTGAGGTTTCAAACTAACCCGCATGCGCAAAAGAACAATAACAATGACATCAGACGCAGCACGCGGTTGCATTAAAGTTCGGGAGGTTATGGAGGAAGTAAGCATATTCGCATTTATTTCAAAATGTTTGTGTAATGGAAGCCGTGAAATTAATGAGCAGGTGCTGAGGAGGAGAAGAACGAAGAGAAAGAGAGCAAAATTGGCTATTTTTGCCTTTTGCGGGTTTATGGCTGCAAATTCACTACAGAGGTCTGTGTGGATGCGTAGTTTGACACTGCAACCACGTTCTCCTGTGTCCCCTTCTTCCATTTCGTGTGCAATTTTTTCAAAAACGGAGCGGTTACGGTAGGATCCTCCCAGCTAACAATTTTTGGTTCCCAGAACGTTAGTTTTTGGTTCCCAGAACGTTAGTTTTTGGTTCCCAGAACGTTATTTTTTATGGTTTGTTTTTGGTTAGCCAGGAAAGTTTTCTTAACGTTCCCAGAACGTTAGTTTTTGGTTCCCAGAACGTTCTCAGAACGTTAGTTTTTGGTTCCCAGAATGTTCTCATAACGTTAGTATTTGGTTCCCAGAACGTTCTCAGAACGTTAGTTTTTGGTTCCCAGAACGTTCCCAGAACGTTAGTTTTTGGTTCTCAGAACGTTATTTTTTGGTTCCCAGAACGTTATTTTTTATGGTTTGTTTTTGGTTAGCCAGGAAAGTTTTCTTAACGTTCCCAGAACGTTAGTTTTTGGTTCCCAGAACGTTAGTTTTTGGTTCCCAGAACGTTAGTTTTTATGGTTTGTTTTTGGTTAGCCAGGAAAGTTTTATTAATCCCAGAACGTTATTTCTAACGTTCAACTAACAACAATTGAATTTACTTTAATAACATATAACAGTAAATCTATATAAATAATCAGCCTACAGTCCATGTTTTTGTCATTTTTTAATTGTTGATTAAAAAATAAATAATAAAAACACAATCATGGGGTAGTAGGCTATGCATCATATTCAAAACATGGCAGAAAGCGAAACAAAAACAAACTAAATTTACACCATACCTAAAAACAGTGACAAAGATACACTTTATATTCAAAAAAAAAAGCTGTCACTTAGGGTGGAAATACATGTAAATATAAACCAACTAACTAACTACTTCTAACATTTTATTATTAGTGTAATTGTAGATCCTGCACTCTTCCACCTTCACCACAGTCATCTGTAAATACAACAAAGAATAGTAATATTATAACAAAGAAAATTGATATTCTTGTTTCAATCAGTCATTGCCATTGCCAAGTACCTCAATTATAACGTAATAGATGTCACTGTTGAAGAGGGTACTCAAAGGGGCGTTTGTTGTAAAATATAGATGCCAGCCTCTATGATGCCATGCCAGCGAGCAGCGAGATAAAAATTAGCGATAGATTCCATTTACATAAAGTATATCAAATAGATACGGTTTACATTAACTGCAAATAGCAATAGATTATTAAAAGGTTTTTTTGCAACAACAAAAAAACCTGCCATTTTATTGGAAGATTCTGGGAAACAGACCGTAATATTAAGATCAATCATACCGTTTTTACGCACTCTTACGATGTTTTTGTGAAACGCTGCATGTAGCCTTCACTATGTGTTAGTCAAAGTAGTATCACTGACATAGTTAATAGTAATTTCAAAATGCATTTAAATACTGTCAGGGTTGTGTCACAGGGTTGGGTCTAGTTTATTTCTTGGTTTTGTGACAGACCGTAATGTCTGGTGTTTGTGTGAGCGGACAGTCTCTTAGCTGCATGTCTTGTTTCATGTTGGGTGTTCTATCTTTATTCAACAAATACAGTGTGTTTACCATTTCAAATTCCTGTGTGGAGCGAATTTCAGGGCCTGTGAGATAAGATCTTCCACTTCTGTTGACTTCACTGATTTGAAGTTCCTCTGTGTTGCTCCTAAAAATTAGATGAAATAATCTGATCAAACAACTTCAACAAATCATCTCCAAATTGTTACTACTAACATTATTAAATACTAATTACATTAAATATTGACAATCAATATTTTTTTAAAGGATTATGGAATTAAACTTTCCTATAATAAGAGAGCAAATCCTAAGCTCCTGGAATGCCATTTTAGTTTTCTTTCCTCTCATGCTGTAGGCACCCATGACTTCATTGGTGGCCACTTTACGTAGCATCTTACGCACAGCCGCCCCTGGATTGGTTCCCCCGATGGAGCGTAGGTAGTTAACCTAAAAAAACAAACATTTATGTACCATAAAAACTTAGAAATTAACCTAAAGGGATAGTTACCCCACAAATGAGCATTGCTGTTATTTACACACCCTCATGTTTCTTTAAACCTGCATGAAGTTTTTTTTTTTACATGAAGAAAGATATTTTAAAGATATTCTAGGAGTATTTGATATTCAAACAGTTTATTTTCCCCATTGACTTCCATATTTCTACACTGTGGAACAGCAACTGTTTGATTACCAGCACTCTTTAAAATAGTTTCATGTTAAAAAAAAACCTTCATGCAGGTTTAAAGAAACATCTGTGTGAGTAAGTAACAGTTCACCCACAAATGAACAATCCTTTTTACTAAAATCATTGTAACAGTTGTAACAAATTATATTACATTGCCAGCTTATGTGTTTGCTTATGCTGTTTTTATTACCATCTTTGTCCTAGTCTCTTTATTTTCTAATGAGGTGTCAAACTGTTTAAGCTCTTCTACAGTTTGACAGGGCCCATTTTCTAGAGTTTCCTCCTCTGTCTCTATCACTGGCACAGTCGCAGCCAACAGTCTTCTCTGCAGTGTGAGGATGTCTTGCTGGTTCTCGCAGAGCTCTTGTAACTTCTGCAAGACTTTTGTGCGGTAGTCTAAAAAACAAACAAACAAAAAAACATTATGGAATCAGTTCCTGAAATGTGCATGCATGTTTGTGACAGAGCTGTAAGCTTACTCTTTGTTGCTTCTTCTGACAAGGTCTGTGGTTCTCTTAAGAGGAGATCTGACATCTGATCTGCTGTGGCATAAAAAATACCTATGCTTCAAAATTGACATTATACACATTTATAAATATCAATGAATTTGTTACACACCTTGTTGGGGTGGTGACAAAGTTTGCAGTGAGCACGGTAATGATGCCTCTGCTGTAAATAAATACATTTTTAATAGAGTATAAATGTACAATAGGCATTAAATGGGCATGGGCATTAAAATGTTTATTAACATTCAAAACTTCTTACAGAATAAGTTGGGAGATCTTGGCTTTTCCTGATTGTCTGTGGAGAAGAGAGAGAAACATATTACTTTAAGTCCATTGTGGATAAAATCTTGAAACACATTTTTTATATTTATATTTCATTCTACTTACCCTTTTCTTGAGGATATGTTTTGGGCAGTTGCTGATCTGACAATACAACAGAAATATAAAAAGACGTCTAGGTTGCTTTGAATTGTGCAAATAAAATGTAATATTACTATCTGTGTACATTATGTAACAACTTACATTTAGGTGCAACAGGTTTCGACAGGTCCTTTTTCTTCTTTTTCTGATTTCTAATGCAACCATCTGAAATTAATGAATTTTTTGTATGTTTAAATAAATAAAAGGCAAAGTTCACAAATGCCTTTAATTCCATAGTTCAATCATAAAAGATAAAATATAGTTGTGAACACCTACCATCTGAAGAAATTTCTGTTTCCGAATGAAACCTCTTTGGCATTTTATGTGTCCTCTTTTTACTTGTTGTGTCGTTGTTGTCTGTTTCAATATGTGACGTTTCGGCAACAAGCTGGCATTTCTGGGAGGCTTTGGCATAAGAGTCTGTAAAATATGTAAAATAATATTATAGCCCAGTCAACATGTATATGTGGGCCCCACGTAGTTAGGTCCCAAATATATGGTCCCAAAATGGTAATCTTATCTTGGATCAGCTAAGCAAAAACAGGTGGGCTCCCCATGTGGGTCCTAGTTGGGTCACTAATGGGAAATAAGTGCATGGGCGCAAAAATGGGCAACACAATGGGGCCCATTTGGGTTTATCAAATGGGTTAGACATAGGCAAACACAATAAATCCCATATAGGCTGCCTACATGGGCCCATGGTGGTAGCCACATAGGTAATCTCTATATGGGTTCTTGACTGACCCTCAAAGTTGAAATATGGTTGAAATAATGTCAGTTGTTGTTTTAACGTTGTCACATGTAACGTTTAATATAACATTTATTGCAAAATAGTTGAAAAAGTTTTTTTTCCTACTTTTTTTTAACAAAATCTGTATGTTGAATCAATATCATGTCTTTAAGAAATACATAATCTTTGAATTATTATTATTTCTAATTATTATTTTGTTATTATTTTAGCATTGTATAATATTTTGATCAAAACACCACTTCAAAAATCTAAATTTATGTTAAAATATAATCATATTATTAACAATAACAATAACAATCTCACAAGAGAAGTGCAGCAGAAACTTTTTTTGCTTTTTGTGATTTTGTTTGGCCTTACAATTTTTTGTATGTGCCTAAAGCTTACCATGCAGGATTGCATTTTTATTCACACTGTCATCAAAACACTATTTGACCAACTAATCAAATGATATAGCCAGTCTACAAATAAAACTAAACACACATTTCTTTAAAAAAAAAGAAAAAGAAAGAAAGAAAAGAAGAAAAGTCATCTTTTCCATTATCACACTGAAACAATTGCTATTGGTTGTTTCACCTTCTTTGATCATGATTGGTTAATATGACTGTCATCTACGTAACTGGCCAATGACAAATGTGTGCGCCTTTCTGGTCATGTTTGAAAATACGTCATTTTGAGTTCATGACGAAATGCTACTGCTTGGCAAGATTACTCAGTCTTTCCTTATGCCTGTTAAATTATTATTTTGAACCAATTTGCGTTGTAACGGAGGAGAACAGAAGCTGATATGTGAACACAGAGGAAGGTCGGACTGGATGTGTCCTGCAAACATTGGCGAAATCAGGTAAGAGAACATTTTTCAGTCTCTATTAACGTTAACGTTAGTTAAGTTTCGTGTTTATCATATCCCCTATAATTTTAGAAAAACAGAGATAAATTAATATATAGCCTATTTAAACGTTTATGTATTAGGCTACATTAAATTAATATGAGTGTTAATATAGTTCATGGTAGAATATATAATGCAGATAAACAAATCTTGTGTTAATGGAGTTCATTAACTTCCCAGAAATGTTCTGTCATGTCTTATGTTTATGTCTTTTACACTCGGATAACGGACGTGCTACAACCTGCTGCTGTGTGTTGATTTGATTATGCTAATCGCGGTTAGCGTATTAGCACGTATTTAACGTTGTAGCCTCTGTCGTCAATGTTGTTAAAAACTCAAACACATGAAACAAAATACTAAAATGTATTTGAAACATTTATTTTATGCTAAGTTTACTACAAATACATTTACACATTTATGTAGGCTACTTAATATAAATACCCTGTACTTTTGTATCCTAAATTATATATTTAAAGTCAATATAGGCTAATAGGCTTATGTGTTGTAGCCTTGTAAAAGTAGTAGAACAAATGGTAGTCAATTGTAGAATGTGACTGGGTGTGGGACACAGAGAACCTTCTCAGACAATGGGGTTTCACAACTTCATTAACATACAGACCACAGCTGTTGCAACAAGAGCTATATTTACATTAAGAACAGGATAAAAGGTTTAAGGCCCATTCTATCATAGACTGAGAGTCTGATTGTGAGAAACTACCTAATATTAAAATGACAAAAAAGTCTTGAGACAAATAATGTATTATTATTATTGTTGTTTATTGATTTTTTTAAATGGTTATCAATGAATGAATTGATGCTTTTAAACGCATACTTTATAAACTGGTTTTATCAATACAAAATTAAAAAATTAAAAAAGTCTGAATAAATAAACAGTAATTCTCTATTGATTTCCTAAATGCCCTTCCAGTGACATTTCAATACCATGACCATTCCTATTGAAGTTTAATGCTGTTTTTGTTTTTTATCCTGAGTAAAAGTTTTTATTCTTTCATAAGGTATTGTGACGTGTAAGTAACTTGATTTCTCTAAAATCATAATATCTAAAAAAAAAACGAATTTGTTTTGCAGAGACTCTTAAGACTGCTCAGATCAACTGGCAAGAAACTGAGAGGGAACTCTCAAAAAAGTCTGGGACAAGAGATGGAGGAGGACAGACTGTCTGCAGTGTAAGCTGTGATAAATGTATAGTTGTTGCTTCTTCTAACTGTCCCCAATTTATTTCCTGTTCAAAGCTTTCAGTAAAGACTGGGTCAAATACAGGTTAAAAGTATGTATTTTAACAATTAGGTATATAACTTTAAATAACTTTAAATAGGCATGTTCTCTTTTGTTCTGGGCGGCAAGTGCAGTAACTGTAACATCGGGCATTTTGTAGTATTAAACACATAGTCTATTTATACCGACTTCAAGCTGAATTCTTGTTTTTCGTTTTCACGGAAAAAATCGAAAAAGGAACTTTTCTCATTTTTCTACTTTCATAAATAAATAAAAAACTTGAAAACTAAAGCTGGGACCAAGATGGGTCCAGTTGGGGCCCACCTGTTTAAAAGCGCCATCCTATATGATTCATTATGGAACCTGTGGACAATCCATTCAGCCCATTTCACATACAAATGTTGGCTGGAAGATGACATTTAGAAATTTTGGCAGTAATCAGAAAAGGTTTTAACATCACCTTCATCAGTCAGGCAGCAAACTTAAATCTTGAAATAGTATCACTATACCTGTTCTTAACCAAATTTTTTTCAGCAAGTACCGCCTCCACTTTTGCTTGTCAGGAATCGCATTGTTTTTTACCAACTGCCTTGAGTTCGTGTAGGTCCAGAAACAGTATATTCCCTATTCAAAATGAATGAAAATAAATTAATTAATAAATGAGTGTAAGTGTAATGTTATTTTAAAGTTTAGTGAATAAAAGCATACTTTGATTGTTTCCTCCAACCAAGTGGTTGGGATAATTTCTACAGAATTATCTGCAAACTCGACCACTGCAAAAGTCGCCATCTGTTGAGAGATAAAAACAATGCTTTTATATTACAAATGCACAGCCTATCAATATGCACAGCGCAATCTCTGGTCCTGAATTAACACGGCTCCTATATGAGTTCACTCTACAGCAAGGGTCTTCAACTGGGGGTCCGCAAATTAGTGTTTGATCACAAATAATTTTTGCTATAACATGGGTAAAAAAAAAAAGTCACACAGTCAAAATTAAATATTCACCCTGAAATGAAAGCAAGACCATCCTCAGCCCATGGAAGAACGACCCATACAGTGAACAGTTCAAAAGCAGATCCTCATCTTCCAGCCCAGTGTCTGGACAAAGCTGAAACATAGTCCGTCAGCTGTGAGGTGGGGTGAGGTGGGGTGAGGTGGGGTGAGGTGGGATGGGATGGGATGGGATGGGATGGGATGGGGAAGAGAGTTAAAGTGTATGCAGTATGGCCAAAAAAAATATTTCCTGGTTTTCTTCAATCATTATGGCAGTTTTTGATAGCTGCTGTTCTGGGATCAGTGTCAGTTTGGATTGTCTTGACTCCACTTTGAAACAACCAATCATCCGCGAGTCACATGGGTCTTTGAAAAGTGGTTGAGATTTCTCAAAAACCTTGCACAATAACATTCGGGAGCCTGACTCATCCATCTCTTCCCTTTCTTCAATGGCCACGCAACATTTCCCCTCCCCGAGAATGAAAGCATTGTTTGGTCTTGTGGTTTTGAACTTTGTGGTGACCACTGATTGAGTCTGTGGAAAATTTGACCTCTCCATCAGACGTTTGGCCACTTGAACAAGCGGCTTCTTTCCTGACCTTACGAGTCGTTTAAGCTTTCCCAGAAAGTTTTCAAATGGGAAAGCGCTGCAAGCATCAAGACAACCAAAATTCATGGCCTCTGCTGATAGATGTATCATGGAATGTATGTTGTATACCATGAAATGATCACCATACAGTTCTTTAGTTTTTTCTACGAAGTATTTCATCAGCTGACTGCTGTAGCAGTTGTGGTCCACTGCCGAGTTTGGTGAAAGAAGAAGACCCAAGGCAACACTTCCATCACTGTCTGGTTTGGTTCAGCTACCAAATCGGACATCAGGAGACTACAACGGACAGTCCGGACTGCAGAGAGGATTATTGGTGCCCCCTTGCCAACCCTCCAGGACCTGTACTCTTCCAGAGTGAGGAAGAGAGCAGGTAAAATCATCACAGACTCCACTCACCCTGGACACCCCCTGTTTGAACTGTTACCGTCAGGACGGCGACACAGATCACTGGCCACAAGAACATCCAGGCACAGGAACAGTTTCTTTCCACAGGCCATTTCCCTTCTGAACACTTAACATGCCCCCCAAGGCATATGCCTGTAAGTGCAATACTCCCACTGTCTAGTGCAATATTCTCTTAACTCAGGTGATATTTATATTTATATTATTCATACTACTCAAAATACTGTAAATATGTTCATAATCTGTAACATGCACTAGACTCCCACTGTCTAGTGTAATATTCTCTAACTCAGGTGATATTTATATTTATATTATAATTCATATTACTCAACATACTGTAAATATGTTCATAATCTGTAAATGTTTATTCAGACTAAACCCAACTGTGACCCCTTTTTTGACTTTCTATACTATTTTTATATTTTATTTTTTTTATATATTTTATTCTTAGAATTTGTATTACTATGTTTCTTGTTGTATTTGTATTTGTATATGTGCACTGGAAGCTTCAGTACCAAGAAAAATTCCTTGTGGGTGCAAGCACACTTGGCAATAAAGCTCTTTCTGATTCTGATTCTGATTCTGATTCTGATTCTGAATGTCATAAAATGATCGTACAGCTGGTCGGCCAGAATTCCTTTTAGTACAATCTTGCCAGTGTAAACGGCAAACTGCCGCAGTTCTGTTGCCTTCCACCTATCTATTTCGTCCAGACCTCTTGGTTTTCTAGCAAAACAGCTTGGAATGTCTTTTTTGAGTGCCAGCAGCCGTTGAGTCACTTCATTGATTTGTCCAGCTGACATTCGCACATTCCGGTTTCCTCTCATCCACTCTGTGATCAATTTTTTTGTGACCCCCAGGCAGGCTTGGTGCATATAGTCTATTGGAAATTGGTTAATCATGTCCAAAGGGAGACTCAAAAATGGGGACACTGAAATGGCATCGTCTTTCTGCCGTTTTGTCATTTCAGCACGGTATGCCTCATCTGTGCGTAGCGTGAGGTTGTCTGCCTTTGGATATGTTACTCTCCCAGTAACCCACAGGCCCTTCTGAGTGCATTTATCGCACCCGTAATATCCTGAGTACTGTTTTATCTTTTTGACCATTGCTCTCGCAGGTGCGTCACACACAACACATCTAATTTGAATTTGTATTCCTTCGAAACCATTGTCCAGGAGATCTTGAATGTCTTTAATGGCTTCCTCAACAAAATCCAAATCTTTTGGTTTGGAAGGACCAAGTGTCAGGGTCACCGGAAAGACTCTGATAGGTGTCAGGTGAATGGCACAGAGGATGGGCCATAGATTTGCTTTGTTGCTTTTGAAAATGGGCAGTCCATCTATATTGAATGATAGCTCCAGTGTTGTTATTCCGTCCGTTACATCCCTTGGGTAGTGCTGCAACTGCTCGCTAAGACTCTTTCTCAGGTTGAAATGAATACACTCCATTCCTGACTTCATGACTGTTTTAATATGTCTCGGAGTTTGCAGCAAGGTTCTTGCTGTTAAAGGCAGCTCTGGATGTCCATTTTGTCTAAGTCCCTTCAGAAGGTCATCAATGGCAATGTGTTTAATAAGGTGTTTTGTAGCCCAACCCTGCAAAAATGTTGTAAGTGTGGCTGGAGACATTTGATTCACATCCTCAGGCCCTGAAGTGCAGTTGTCCTCACTGAAGACATGATCCTCGTTCTCATGTTCTGAACTGCAGTTTCCTTCACTGACCCCATTATCCTCACTCTCTTGTCCTTCACGGACCCCTGTCTCTGCACATTTAAAAGCACCCCAGATGTCCTTGTCATTTCTTTCATCCACATTGACCTGATCTTGACCATGTTGAGATGTTACTGGAAGGCATTTAGATTGTTCTCCAATAATCCTTTCAGTTAGTGACTTCCGGGCACATTTCCATTGCCTTGTGTACCTTTGCCTTCTGGATTTTGAGTTCATTCTAAATTCAGAATATTTGCTTTCATAAAATATTCTGCAATAGTAAGTACAAGGAGAATACATTAAAGTATTGAAAAGGGGGGTTTGTTTTGTGTAATTTCTGAAATAAGTTATGCAAATAAAATTGTTACAGAGCAAGTATTTATTAGATTATTTTTATAAATTCATCAGGATTTGCACAGTGTGGGCCACACTGTACAGTCTAGGAAGGACTGAATAGTTGCTAAATTATTAGCTTAGATAACATCACAACTTGACGACCGAGACAGAGCAGAAAACAAAACTCCTGCTTGCCACGGTTATTTGACCTCGTTAATATTTTGAAGTGCCAAGGTTGATACAGGTAGCAATTTTTACTATGTTCTTATCTTTTGCGAATGTTACCTATAAATAGTAAAACGGATAGCTGTGCAGTGTTCTCTTAAATTTTTCCAGTGCTGAATCTGCATGAATAGCTTATTTGTCCCATCACAAAAAAAATGACCAAATATAAATATCCGGTGTAAGTTTAAAAATAAAATATACAACATGACAACACATTTAGGAGCAGCTAAGTAATATTACTTACCTTGAAATTAAAACGGAGGAAGACAGCGGAAGACGATCCAAAATCTAATAAAACAAAGAAATGAAAAAAATATATTAATCAAACCTGGTAACAGTCCTTAAGATTCATGTTGCAGGTATGCTGCATTATGCCAATAAATACTGAAAACTTGTTTGATAGTTAGTCGAAACATGTACTTACAAAACCAAAAAACTGACTGTGTCTAGCTCTTAAAAGAACTTTTGGGGTCTACAGAATCAGGCTGCTGTGGACATATGTGCAAAAAGAAAAGAAAAAGAGAAAAACAATAAACAAGGCTGAATATGAGTGTGAGCCTCTATACGAGTTAAAATGTTTCATTAATGGTTACAGAATGGTTACAATAATCAGAACGTAATGAACATGGCCCCAGCTAAAAGACTTTTGTTCTCCAAATATTCAGTGTTGGATCTGGGAACGTGAAAAATGTCCAGTTTTCGTGATGTTAGAGGAACGTGTTTTAAAAGATATAATGTTCCTCAAACCTTCTTTCAACTTAATTTTGATTTAAAATTCAATATTATAGGAACAAAGTAACATAGATAGATAGATAGATAGATAGATAGATAGATAGATAGTTACTAACGTAACCTCGGTTCTCTCTAGATGAGGGAACGAGTGTTTTTTTTTGTTTGTTTGTATGTTTGTTTGATGAGGGAACGAGTGTTGCGTAACCCTGCCGTGCTTTGTGTTACGTTCTGGTTTCGCTTCAGTTCAGTATGAAAAACCAAAGGGCAGCTTATCGGGACTGGGCTTATATAGACATAAGCCACGCCCATTCTTGCGCAACGTGACGTTCGAGGGCGCCCGCACCCTCATTGGTACTTACGTCACAAGCAGCCTTTTTTTTTTTTTTTTTTTTTTTTTTTTTTATTTATTTATTTTTATTGAAAATTTCAAGAATTACAAACAAACATGGCTGCATAAAATCAGTTTCTTCAGAATAAGATACAACAAAAATATAGCCAGAGGGAGCAGCACTCAATACAAACAGTAAATATATATGTAGTCTTAGTAACAAGAATGAGGATGAGACATTCAAATAAAAATAAATAATAATAATAAATAAATAAATAAAAAAATAAAAAAAATAAAAAAACATAAAAAAAAAAAAAAAAAATAAACATATAAGGGGAGAATTCAGTCATTGTTCAGCTATTAACCTCAGTTGGGAAGTGTTTTAGGGTATCATATATTTTTTGTGCTTTAGGACTTTTCAGAGTTTTTAAGGATTTCATATACAGCTTAAATTCATTTAAAAAAACAACAAAATTTGGGAGATGATTTTACAATTCTACATTTGTGAATAAAGAATTTAGCTAGACATACAATTGTATTAGTACAGAGCTCATCACCCTTGCTTTGTAATATCAAACCAAATGTTATGTCATCACAGGAGATAGAGGTTGGGAATGAAGACATCTGTTGCTTAACCCATTTATGTATATCACACCAAAATATCTGTATCACATTACATGAGAAAAACACATGGTTCGTAGTTTCGACATCAATTTCACAAAATGTACATGTATTATCATCTATACCAAAGCGAAGTCTCAGTAATTCTTTAGAGGGGTAAATGTTGTTCATTACTTTGAAATGTGTTTCTTTCACTTTAGGAGGTATAGGGAGTGTTAGATACACTGTTCTTAGTTTAATGATTGACACTTTATCAAATTTTTGTAGTATGTTATTTTTATTTTGCATATTAGGATAAAGAAAATCAATAAAACAATTTCTAATAAAGTGATTGGTGCATTGCTTATCCAAAACAAAGATCCCTTGAATTGATAGTGGGGCCAATTGTGGTTGTATCGGGTAATATGCCAAAATGTTTCTTGTTAGAAGGACAAATCCTTTGGGTAGTGCTTTATGTAATTTAGTAAAGTCTGAATTTAAGGGTTTGAAATTATGTTTGATGCAAAATTGTTCATAATTTAAAAAATGTCCGTTGGTATCCATTAAGTCGGCCATAGACCATACATTTCTCCCATACCAATCCTCAAAGAACAGAGATCTGTTGCGGTGCAAAATATATCTGTTGTTCCAGAGTACAGATGTGTGGGGTGAGAAGTTATGTACGTATAACATTTTCCAATACAAAAGTATTTGTTTGTGAAACTCTGACAATGATATAGGTAGTTTGTTAACACTAAAGTCCGCTCTAAGAAGAAATTCTAATCCCCCAATTTTCTTGAATAAGGTCATTGGAATACAATACCAAAAGGAGTTGCTGTGTTTGATCCAAGATTTTAACCAATTTATTTTTAAGGTTCCATTAAGGCAGTCAAAATCAATAACTTTTAGTCCTCCTTCCTTAGTGTCTTTAACCATATCGCTTTTCTTCAAATAATGTGGTCTGTTTCTCCAAATGAAGTTTAGATTAATTTGGTTGATAGATTTAATCAATTTGTTTGGAATGGCATTGGAATAGGCTGGATAAGTACATCTTGATAAACATTCCATCTTAGTTAGGTAAATTCGACCTAGTATTGATAGGTCCCTCTCTAGCCATATATTTAGTCTTGATTTGCATTCTTTAATTTTATTTTCTACATTCAGAAGTTGGCTTTGTTTTTGGTCCTTGGAGAGGTAAATCCCCAGGTATTTGATTTCTGATTTAATAGGGATATTGCAGATGTTTTTCAGTGAAGTGTCGTGTACAGCCAGCAATTCACACTTTTTTAAGTTTAATGTTAGACCTGATGCTTTTGAGAATTTTTCAATTTTGGCAATAGTTGTTGAAATTTGGTATTTATCTTTTAAGAATATTGTTGTGTCATCCGCTAGTTGGCTGATTATTATGTCTGTGCCGAGTACATTAAGTTTTTTAATATCATTACAGTTTTTAATATAGATTGCTAGCATTTCTGTGGCTAAAATGAACAGGTATGGTGAGATGGGGCAACCTTGAGGAATACCCACATTAATCTTGAAGCTTGGGGTGGTACCACTAGGTAATAGGACACAGCTACTGATATCTCGATATAATCCACCAACCCACTCTCTAAATTTGATTCCAAAGCCAAAGTGTTCGAGCGCCGAAAGAATAAATGGATGCTCTACGGAGTCGAATGCTTTATAGAAGTCTAGAAAAAGAAGGAAACCCTCATCCTCTATTTGGCTTCTATACTCAATGATGTCCATTACCAATCTTATGTTGTTATGAATCGACCTTCCTTTTAAGAATCCTGACTGTGTATCTGCAATAAGATCTGAAATCCCTGTTTGAAGACGAGAAGCAAAGATGTAAGTTAGGAGTTTGTAGTCGGAATTTCTGAGTGTAATGGGTCTTCTGTTATCTATAAATCTGGGATCTTTCCCAGGTTTTGGAATTGAGATGATAACACCATGTCTCATTGTTGGTGGAAGCACACATGTTTCAAATATTTCGGTAAAGACTTGTAGCAGCAGAACTTTTAAAACTACCCAAAAATGTCTGTAAAAGTCACCTGTAAGCCCGTCGGATCCAGGGGCTTTGTTAATAGAGAGACGACCAATTACTGCATCAAGTTCTGTAATTGTTATTTGACTATCACATGTTTGTTGGAGGCCATTCTCTATTTTTGGAATATGTTTTGCTATATCCTGAAAAAAATTCTGACAGTCCACACTAGAAAATTTAGAGCTATAGAGTTGGCTATAGAATTTCCAGATTTCTAAAGATATCAATTTTTCATCTGTGACTTCATTATTATCAATCATCAGGGATCTGATGCTATTTTTTTCCTGTCTTCTTTTTTCAAGACCACAGAAATATGCTGAGTTTCTTTCCCCCTCCTCTATCCACTTAGCTCTGGATCTAATAAAGGCCCCTTGGGCCTTACGACTATAAATTTCGTCTAGTTTAGGTTGGAGGTTTAATATCATCTGTCTATCATCTTCAGTTGGATTTAATCTATTGCAGTACATATTTAACTGATTAATAATGTCTACTTCTTGTTTTTCACAATCTTTTTTAATTGTTTTGCTGAATGAGATGGTGAATTGGCGTATTTTATATTTTAGGAATTCCCACTTTTTGGTAGCAGTTGATAGTTCCTCAGAATTGGCATATTTTTTAATTAATAATTTGATTTTTTGGCAGTAGTCATTATTTTTGAGCAGACTGGAATTGAACTTCCAATATGTGTGTGAGTGGACCTTGTTGTCATTGGGTTTGATCTGTAGTAGAATAACACTATGATCTGTTAGAGGTGCAGCAGAAATATCAGAGCTAATATTATAAACTAGCAAATGATTTGCAATTAACCAGTGATCTATTCTGGATTTATAATTGTGGCTTGAGCTAAACCAGGAGTATTTAGTTATTTCTGGATTTAAGTGTCTCCAGGTATCAACCAAATTTTGTTTTTCGCAAAAGCATGTGAATATGGTGTTTGGATGACTTGCAGAGTATCTGCTAGGATATTTATCAAAAAAATCATCATGAACTAGGTTTAGGTCGCCACCAATGATGATGTTATCAGTTGAGTGTGTTAATTTGAGGTTGTCTAAATGTAAACTAATTTGTTCAAGTAGGTTTCGATTTTCTCTACTAATATTATATCCATAAATGTTGACTAAGATGAATTTTAGACCATCTATGTTTATGATAAGAATCAGCCAGTGACCAAATTCATCTGCCATATGGGACACAATATGACCTTTGAAGTTATTTAGGAGGATGGCGACACCTGCTGATCTTGAAGTGCCGTGGCTAAAGTAAACTTCCTCTCCCCATTGTTTAGACCAAAATATAACATCATCAACCTTAGAATGGGTTTCCTGCAAAAAAATTATATTTGACTTCTTCCCTTTACAAAATAAAAAAATACTTTTCCTTTTTGTCATGTCTCTTAAACCCCTTGCATTAACAGAAATTAGAGAAATGTTACTCTTTAAACTGAACATGGAACAACAACGGATATATCAAAATAATACAAAAATAAATAAATAAATAAATAAAAAATAAAAAAATTTAATAAACAATCAACACCAACGGATTGCTGAACTTAAAGCAGCAGTAGAAGTTTCCTATCAGAAATATATAATAGTAGCAAAACCCAGAGAATATACGTTTTCATTCAAACTCACTTGTTCTCGGGATTCAAAAACCCTGGATAGTGTTATCTATGGTGAAACTCGTTGACCATTAATGAAGGCATGAGGGCCCCGGAACACTGTCTTTAGACCTGCCTTCCTTGCTTGTTCCACTTTCGGCCACACAGCCCTCCGTGCCTCTCTGTCTTCCTTGGTGAGGTCTTCTGCGAAGCGGATGTTGAGATCCTTGCAGACGGGGTGAAGTTTGGTGATCCGCCAAAGTTCGTCCCTGAAGTGGCGTCCTGTGAACTGCATGATGATCTGACGAGGGCGGTTGGTGTTACTCGGCCCCAGTCGGTGCACCGAATCCAGGATGAAATCCATCTTCTCCTTCCAGTGTGGCACAATCTTTCCGATGATATCAGAGACGATTTGTCGTGTGTTTTCGTCTTTTCCCTCCTGTAAACCATTTACCCGCAGGTTCCACCTTCTTTTATAACGCTCCAACTCTACAGCTCTTTTCTCCACTTCTGCAGCTCTTTTCCCCAGATCTGTGTTATCCTCTTTCAATTGTTTCACCTCGATGTGCAGCTTTTGGCACTGTTCTTTACAAACTTTGATCTCGGAAGAGTTAAACTCTACCGCTTTCGCGATGTTGGCTATGGTCAGCGTGTTCTGCTTTAGCTCCGCTTTGAAGTCCTGCATCATGTTTTGAAGAGTACCGATAGCAGCCAGGATCGCAGCGTTAGAGGCGTCCTCAGCATGGGCTCCAGCAGTCACAACGTCGTCGGGTTTTGACTTTTTCTGTGGTGCTGGTGGTTTAGAAGGAGATGCTAAGGAGTTTTTAGTACCTCTGGTGTTAGTTTCCATTCTTTCCGGGCCGCCATAGTCGTGTTCTTGGAGAGCCTTCAATTTAGCATTAGCTTTTGTGCTAGCCATGTTATGGTTTGCAATATCGTATTCCAGGAGGTGCTCCGGGTCACTCACACGTTTCTGAATTATTAAAATAAGTTCTCTATAATGTTACATCTTATATTTCAGGGTTTTGTAGAGTTAAACGTTCATTCTGTTGACTTTCAAGGCTTTGCTACTCTGAGCTATTCACAAAGCGTCTGCTCTCTCCGCCATCTTCCACGCCCTCTCACGTCACAAGCAGCCTCTCGATAGGTTGCAGCAGCTGCTTCGCCCAAGCGGGAAGGAAGTCGACCGGAAGTTGAAGCCGGCCGCGTGCCACCATCTTGTAGCAGAACTTCACCTGCTGTTAGCATCCCATTGACTCCCATTCATTTTGGCGTCACTTTGACAGCGAATAACTTTACATCTGAGGCGTTTAAAGACTCCATTTGTCCATTATTTATTTCTAAAGAAACACGACAATGTATAAAATGCTCCATTACCTTGTATCTTACGTTATGGCCCCGTAGAAGCAGTTTTTGTAAAAATAGGCTAACGATTGCGTCATAACCACGCGACTCTCTGTCGCACAGTAGAGAGATTACCGTATTGACGGGAGGAGAAGCTCGCGGGCAATCGGGGGGACGTGGAGGCAAAATGACAAAATAATTAATCAGAATACCTAGCAAAAGTTTCTCCTGCTCCTAGCTCATGGACACCTCCTACTCACACTCTCCGTCTCTGCAAGATTCGGAAGGGAATGATTCAGATTTCTCATGCCACAGCCACTAGAAGACAGACGGGTTGCTCACGTCACATCTACGTCGTCAAGCTCAGTTTGAGTCTGCGCGTCAGGAACGGAAGTCCTAAAAAATCGCTGAAAACGGGCTTCACTTGTCTCAACTGAGTTTCAATGAGATGACTCTGTCCATTTCTTATACTGTCTATGGCTTCGCCTAGGTCTGCTCTATGCAGCAAATGCGTTTTAAATTAACACAAAATTAAGGATAATTTTATGGCTTCAGTATTCTCAAGAAAAGGGATTTGTTACACTCGAAGCTACACTCGTTCCCTCATCTAGAGAGAACCGAGGTTACGTTA
This sequence comes from Leuciscus leuciscus, assembly GCF_965113295.1. Taxonomy (NCBI): domain Eukaryota; kingdom Metazoa; phylum Chordata; class Actinopteri; order Cypriniformes; family Leuciscidae; genus Leuciscus; species Leuciscus leuciscus. The sequence continues at coordinate 659,693 of NC_138724.1, read as the reverse complement.
GTAACTCCTTCAACCTCGAAGAAGGGACTGGATTTCATATGATTGCGGTAAGTTTTATGAATGAAAAAAGGCTGTAAATTGCACACATATGTTGATAAAATATAGTATTATGTTAAAAGATATATTTCGTGGTGACGATAAGTTTCTATTTAGAGATCATTATTGCTACCCAGACTAGAGTGAGGAATGATAAAAGAAGGACAAGGACGTGCATGGTGTTTAAAAGATGTTAAAAATGTTAAGCTCAGTAAGTCGTGAATAAAGACTAAAATGCGGTGCTTGCGCTGATTGAGAGGCAGAAAGCTGCTTCTCTCGGACAGAATCTGAGTGCGAATTCAGCTATCTTTCATGGCGTATTGCGATTTAATAGTGAAATACACATACAATTATGTCAATAAAAATTGCAAGGTATAGTGGAGGATTTTCTTTTTCCGGGTGGATCATGAAGACTATTATTGGTCCTCCTAATTGTCAATCATTCTGGTGATAATAGTTTACGTAAGGCCGTCGTACGTGTCTAGGTAGTTTTCGCTTTCTGCGCATGCGCACTTTCAGGTGTATATGTGTGGTGAGCTACGGTTTCAGCCATTCATTGAAGCTCGCCGTTCTCACCATATAGGCTACTGTCTATGGTTCTCACCGGGTTTTTTCAAAATGTCTGAGGGTCCTAGATGTTTCAGTATTAGATCCATGAGCTCTTAAAGTGACCGCAGTCCGTTTAATTTAATTTCAATTTCCAAGTTTATTTGTCACGTATACAAATTTTAGTTACAATTTATGTATGCTTAGGCATTCTACAGTAGTGCAATATAATTAAATACAATACAATACAATTTAGAGGAAAAAATGTATAATAATATAGGCCTATATGTGCACAACTAATGTGTTATGTTAAAAATATGTATGTTAGCTTTGCATATTAAGTAATAAAATGGGTAGTAATAGAATGGGTAGTATGTGTGCGATATGTTTTAAAGTGAATAGATTAAAAATATTGTGTATCCTTAAACAAATATTAGGCTAAATCCTTAATGTTAAACAATTAACAAAAGACAAAATCGCTCACTGCTCTTATAATAACTTTTGTATCTTTATATTTGTAATATTTAATTAATACAGTGAAAACTACTCATTGATTCTTTTTCACATTTGATTATTCAATTTCTGTATTATTTCTACTACATGTTAAATTAACCTACTATAACTGATTTTTTAGGTTGTTGTTTTGTTTAATAAAATTATGTATCTTTGTTCTGTTGTATTTGTCCTTTTTAGACTAAAGAACATCAATACAGTGACAAGATCCTTGGATGTGCTAAAACAGTGGCCTTTGTTTTTTTAAAAGATCAGGTGAGTTTACTTTTAATTAGCTGAACTGAATTTACTTGTGTTGGTCTACACTTAATTCTTACTGTTTCAACAATGTTTTTTTGTTTTTCAGGGTCTCTGCTGAGTATTACAGGATCACACAAACTAATCCGAAGAGCACCTTTTTCTTTTAGATGAATACACATCTAGTTGTACAGAGCAAGTGGTGGAGCATATGGAGATGAGATGAAGATCCTCCTAGACCAACTTGATCATCAAGTAATTATTTTGCATGTGATCATATCTCTCTGGTTAAAGGCTGAATGGCGCCATCTCTTTTTCAAGGTAATTCCCATGCTTCTCTTTGTATATAACTTGTTCCGTATTTGTTTTTCTGTCTTTCAGACACAGAAACTCCAATGTGCTTCCTCGAAGAAAGTCTACAACTCTTAAAGGTCTGCCTTTGTTTATGAGTGACACAGTCTGGAAACATCCTGAAGACTTACCTGGTAAAAAGATCATCAGCATACACTCACACCTGATACATTGCACCTATTTACCAGATGCTGTTAAGAGAGAGGTTTTGTGTGATATACAAAACTTATCATCACAGACAAAGTCATGGTTAAAAATTACTTTATTAAATACCGGTAATCGTAGTTGAAACTTTCTCTTGACTTCACCTGATAGCACAAATTCAACAAGTTGTTATTTTACCAAAGCAAAGACAATGGAAAATTACTGTCCGGAGACATTCCCTCTGATATCTAACCTGTTAAAACAATACAATGCACAATCATAAGGTTAAACAGTAATAAAGCAATGGCAATGACTAGTGATTTAAACCAATCTTCACTGATGCAATACGACCAGTTTTGGGTGATGAACAGAATGTATAATACATTAATACATGTATGATTTTGGGTGACCTAAAATAAAAAACATTAAATCAGAATGGCCGTGGAATCTGCTGTGGACGAGTGCCACAGGCAATCACATCAATGCTGATATGTTTGGAGTTGGAAAATGTTTTCCGTTTATCAGTTTTAGTTCTATGGCTGAATTTGAACATGCTTAAAAACATGACCACCTTTACTTTTCAAGTGAAGTTACTTGAGCAGACCTTTAGGAACATTCTGTGGTCTAACATAATTCATAAAAAATGACCCTAATTTTATGCTGATTTATATTCTACTGCAGGACACAGAGCCAGAAGACATTCACAAGGGGAGAAGATGAGGATCTTAACTGTCGTTGAAGATGATGTTGCCACTATCCACTCAAACCCAAATATAAGGTGCCTCTCTGTAGTACTATAAGAGCAGATTGGGCCAGATAATGTGCAAGACCTTTGCCACAGTTGTTACTCTCCTCTTTGGCTTGATTTATGCCCCCAATGTGAACTACCCTAAAGTATTAAAATACACCAGTAGTAACTGGTTAAGAAAAAAATGTAGTTTGTTTAGAAAAAATTATTTATTTATCTTGGCCTAAAGTGCTCCGCAAGGCTGATTTTTTGCATAGTCCTTCAAAAGATTATCCAAGTAGCTGCAATCCATATGGATAATTGTAAGGTTGAGCATTTATTTATTCCAGTTTGTACTCTTATTTTGTGCAGTCTTTTTTGTAAAAAATCTTGAAGAGTGGAATAGAACTTCATCACCTTATAATATGTGTACCTAATGCAAATAGAAAATGTGCTGTTTTGCAGAATGCAGAATATTTGTTAATAAATAAAGTCAGTCTGGTTAGTAATAAGTGAAGCTGGTAATGCTGTTTGTGGAGTTGTTTAATCAGATCTTGAGAGAGTTAATGTCTTTTATCTTCAGTTTATCTAAGGCTGTGTCTGAATAAAGTTGTATTTTGTGTTCTTATTACTCTTTAGACAGATGATTGAAAGAATGTTTCAGGAACACTAACCTTTAAATAACATTCTTGTAACATTAAAGAAACTGGATATTTTTATGTTCTTGGAATTTTACAAATCAACGTTCCTATAATGTTGAATTTTAAATCAAAATTAAGTTGAAAGAATGTTTGAGGAACATTGTACCTTTTAAAACACATTCCGTCAAGAAAACTTGACATTTTTCACGTTCCTAGAACCAACACTGAATATTTTGGAGAACGTTCTTATAACAAAAGTCTGGTAGATGGGGCAAAGCTGAGATGTAGGATGACTGTATGTATGACTTACAAGCAGATCGAAGAATACAAGTACTTCTGTCAAGTAATCGAAGAAGCTGAAAAAGAGAGAAGAGAATAATTATTTTATAAATCATAAAAAGGTTAAAATGTATAAATTGTATGATAACATCTGAAAATAAGAACAAATAAGCTATTTGAGTTCACATTATGGATAGTTCACCCATAAATGAAAATTATATCATTACTGAATAATTATTTTCATGGTATACATTCCAAAAGCTAATAAAGGCTCTTGATTTATTAATATATTAATAGCATCTAAACATAATAATTGTTATCAAGAAAACAATATTAATATTACATATTTAAATATTATTAAATGTAGTGGTATTAATAACTGACGGATGGCCGATTTCATTATAAATCTTATCTCACATCTTTACAAGACATGTCTCGCTCTCTTTAGGTGCACGCGCGGCGCCAGCACTCACGCGCTCACGCTCACGCACTCGCAGCCAAGCCTGTTAGACAACGCGCTTTCCAAAATTCCATACAAAGTAACGATATTATTATTAACAATGATATAATTTATTTATTTTAAAGTAACGATATAACATCACAGACATGACTGAAATAAACGTTAACATAATAGACATGACTGATGAAACAAAAAAAGTTTCTTTCAATCTGAGCGGATTTGCTCTATTATCCCAAATGACGTCACACAGATTTAACGGCAGCTATTTAATTGTGAGGGAAAAAAACCCCGGAAAACCATTGTTTATGTGAAAATTTGTGGTACATTTCCTGGAAAAGACAGTTAATCAATTTTATGACAATTTAAAATGTTTATATGTTCATTAGGTGAAGGCGGCAGTTATTTATTTGGCTACCCTATAGGCCTACCAATAATATAGTAACGTATGCTATGATTAGATTTTATTATTTACTTTCTTCAAAGTTTCAAGTATAATTTACCTTTGTAGTGGGCTCGTATGTTTTAAAAGTAATGTAGCCTACCTAAATCGGTTAAGTAAAAAGTACTTTACCTCAGAAAAGCTGGTAATGAAAATGTCCAATGTCTGTTGATGTCCACTATGAAAACCGGGTTCTGCGCGCGGTGGTCACCCCTGCTTATATACCCGCTGGCAGGTTTCGCGGGCATGGCACGCGAAGAATATCAATTGTGACAGAAGATTATATTTATATTTATTTAATATTTATATTTAATATGTATATATATATATATATATATATATATACATTTATATGATGCTACCATGATACCTTGCGTTACTCAAAAAGTGATAAAAGTAGGCTAGAGTCCAAATAGATAAAATAAAAGAGATCTAAGTTACATATATTAACTTTAGAAAATAAAAATATGAACTAAATTGGCGAGATTAACGAAATTGATTTACAATTAAAATTAAATGTAATTAATTAATTAATTAAAATTAGTCAGTTGTGCAGTCAGTGTACCCAAGAAGGGACAGGGATGGGAAAATATCATAGGAAAATATACATAAAATATACATAACATAATATAATATTCAACAACCCATAGGTGGCGATATGCGAGTCGCCAATAAGCCAATGCTGAAAGAGAAGAAACCACACGCGACCATAGACGGGACGCGCGCGCGACGGGAGTCTGTTTGGTGTTCTTGATGTGCAAATGTTTGAGAGGTAAGTATGTAATTAGAATAATATGTGGAAATTTATGGTTTTACCATAGTATGATAATTTGTGGGATTGTGAGCGTTTTCCCCAGAGCTGTCAAACGCGTTTTGCACGTGGGTGGCCCTGTTAAAGGAGGTCAAGGTCGGTATACATTATAATGTTGAAAATCTGTGAAAGTAAGTCAAACATGTAAGAGAAGCGCAAGGTGCATCCATATGTAATTAGGTGTGAATGAAGCCGTTTTCCTTACAAAAAGGAAACCTGCAGGTTTTTACTTTATTTTATTTATTTATTTATTGCAGCAGGATATTTGCAGGTACATACATTTAAGTGAGAATAGGAGCAGGCTTCACTCAATTCATGTGCTTATAAACTTTAAGAGTGCTGGCCTGGATAATTAGAATACGTAAAGTAGGAGAGAGGCCTGGGACAGATTGGGGGTAAAGGGCAAGGGCACCCCAGTTGTACTCACTTATACTGTTTAATTCTAAGAAGGAATTGTTAAATTTTAATTAATGGTCTGAAAAATACACATCATATGCTAAATTGATTTTTTTCATTACACCCAGGTATGTTTGGTCTACCAGTCCATGGTAACCTGCTCTCGTCCAGTCGGAGGCTCAAAAATGGAGACATTGGAATGTCCTCATTCTTCTGACATCTGGTCACTTCAGCATTGGTGCGTAGAGTGATGTTGTCCATCTCTGGGTATCTCTGGGTATGTCACTCGCCCAGAAACCTGAGATCTGAAGCCCTTCTGTGTGCATTTGTATTGATGTATTGATGTTATCTAACGTTTAAACCATGATCAGCAATGCAACGATTGGCATCAAGACAGCAACATCATAGTTAAAAAAGGAAATGGCCAAGCAGGCAAAATTATATGAAATGTCTTAAAGATAAACAATATGTATAAATGATTGTTACACGATTCCTAATTATTTACATTTTTCACAAATTTGTGTATTTAAACAGGTATTACACTTTTTTTTTTCAGTGCCAAGAGTCTACTGTAATAAGCAATTCACATCTCTTAAAGGGATAGTTCGCCCAAAAAAGATATTTAAGCCATGATTTACTCACCCTCAAGCCGTTCGAGATGTATATGTCAATCTTTTTTCAGACGAACACATTTTCAGTTATTTTAGAAAATGTCTTAGATCTTTCAGTGGTTAGAATGTGAAGCAATGGGGTCCAGCTCGTTGAAGTCCGCAAATGAGCATGCATCCTTCACAAAAGTAATCCATCTGGCTCCAGGGGGATAAACGAAGGCCTTCCGAGGGTAATCCCTGCGGTTTTGTCGTAAAAATATACATATTTAAAACTTTATAAACGAAAATAACTGGCTTCCGGTGGCGGTCGGCGCGTGTTCATGGAGATGGAAGCGTCGTGACGTAGAACGAACGTGACAGCGCAGCCAGAGAGCAGAGCAAAACAAAACTCTACGTTCGTTCTACGTCACGACGCTTCCTACGCTACGTCCTACGTCATACGCCAGCATCCATCTCCGTGAACGCGACATTCAAAGACATTTTCTAAAATAACTGAAAATGTGTTCGTCTGAAAAAAGATTGACATATACATCTCGAACGGCTTGAGGGTGAGTAAATCATGGGCTAAATATCATTTTTGGGCGAACTATCCCTTTAAGGCCTGAGAACAAATTTATAACAGTTATTACAGTATTTAATATGTGCATTCTAATCTTGTTTTTTTTGTGCTGACTTCGAAAAACCTAACGATCCTGGATCATCTCAAAGCGTCAACAGTAATACTGATAACTAATCCTAATTTAATCCACGAATAAAGAACAGGCCCCTGTTTTTTTTACCTGTAGATGATAATATTAATATGTTATTCATTGTATTCATTTTAATCTCCTATCATTATTTTACAGGTTTTCTTCTATTTAAAGATTTCCTCATTTGGCTGGTTTGAAAGGACCAAGTGTCGGCATTACAGGAAAGGCACAGATGGGTGAAAGCTGGTGAAGGACACAAGAGTTGTTCCTCTATATGCATTCAGCAGTGGCGTAGTTGAATGGGGCATATACATTTACATTTACATTATGCATTTGGCAGACGCTTTTATCCAAAGCGACTTACATTGCATTTCAAGGTACACATTTTTACATTCTTATCAGTTCTTGCTTTCCCTGGGAAACGAACCCATGACCTTCGTGTTGCAAACACAAACGCTCTACCATTTGAGCTACAGAAAAGCTGCATATACAAACTCAGTCCAACACACACGCAAATGTGTGCACAACAAACAGGATATTTGACAAGGAAGAGCAGAAGGGGTTTTACTTAACACTTTCTTTATCAAAAGGCAGAAGAAATACAACAAGTACCAGAGTTTAGTTAAACATTAACGTTTCTGAGTGTCCATGGAAAAGTGCAAAACCAAACTAACTGGCTACTAGTTAATCATGTTTCGACTATGTAGGTCTATGTCTACGTGCTGAACAAAATTCTTGGTGAAACTGCAAATAATAAACCCATATACAATTTAATCTTTTATTACAAGTGACAAAAAAAGTTATAAAAGTGAAGGAAAAATATAAAAAGGAATAGTGCAACCATTTACTTTCCTTAATGTCACTCCAAACATGTATGACTCTGTTTCATGGAAAACACCTAAAACTATTTGCCCAGTTATTTTTTTTTTTAATGCTGTAACAAAACTTTCTGTTGCTCTATTTGTTCCTGTTTTAATAAAACTTGTAAAGCCTTATGTTTAATTGTATTGTCATTTTGTTTAGTCTTTCCTAAAAGACTGACCCCCAAAAAATGTGTTTGTATGGTAAAAATCATAAAATCTTTCATATTTAAATAGTGTCCTACCTGACTGCGTATCTTTCCCCCCAGTACAGAAGTGTTTTTGCCACTTACTCATGTTGTGCAGCTGTTTCAACACACAACATACCAGGTTTTCTTATGTCTCGTCTTGTACCATATTATGCAGTTTTTGGTTTGCTTTTGAGAAACCTTTCAAAGAGATTTGCCTTTTAGACCAGGGTGTGGTACTACCATCTTGCAACCAATTACACTCATGTTACAATTATCAGATGAAGGAAAAAGTGTTTTTTCAAGAGAAATGCTTACAACCAAATGCCAATAAATAACCAGCAGGGAACGTTCTGGGAACGTTCTCTTTAGGTTATAAAAAATGCCCCAAAATAACCTGCAGGGAACGTTCTAGGAACGTTCTCTTTAGGTTATAAAAAAATGCCAATAAATAACCTGAAGGGAACGTTCTGGGAACGTTCTCTTTAGGTTATAAAAAATGCCCCAAAATAACCAGCAGGGAACGTTCTGGGAACGTTCTCTTTAGGTTATAAAAAAATGCCCCAAAATAACCTGCAGGGAACGTTCTAGGAACGTTCTCTTTAGGTTATAAAAAAATGCCAATAAATAACCTGAAGGGAACGTTCTGGGAACGTTCTCTTTAGGTTATAAAAAATGCCCCAAAATAACCTGCAGGGAACGTTCTAGGAACGTTCTCTTTAGGTTATAAAAAAATGCCAATAAATAACCTGAAGGGAACGTTCTGGGAACGTTCTCTTTAGGTTATAAAAAATGCCCCAAAATAACCTGCAGGGAACGTTCTAGGAACGTTCTCTTTAGGTTATAAAAAAATGCCAATAAATAACCTGAAGGGAACGTTCTGGGAACGTTCTCTTTAGGTTATAAAAAATGCCCCAAAATAACCTGCAGGGAACGTTCTAGGAACGTTCTCTTTAGGTTACTAAAAAACAACCAATAGAGAACGTTCCCAGAACGTTCTTATTTGGTTCCCCCAAAAAATAACCAAACGGGAACGTTAGGGGAACGTTCTGTGTTACCTGGGCTTCTAGTTTACAGATGGTGGACAACCAGAATGCCTATTACCGCGGCGAAAATAAACCAGCCGCATTTCAAAGTCGTTCCCGAAATGACCGCCAGGTGGCGCAAAGGGACATTGTGCAAAACAGCAGCAATTGCCGTATTTTAAAATGTAAGTGGGTTAAATATAAAACCCTAAGCCTAATAGGCATATTTTTCATATATATAAATAGGCCTATTAGGCTACAACAGAATAGAACCAAAGATAGAATCAATTTTAGAACTGAAAAAATAGAATCAAAAGTTAAAAATAGAGACGATATTAGGAGCAATGACGCTGAATATTTTTACTATTCTATTGAGGAATTAGATAAATGAAGAGCTCTCGTGAGCGATACAATTGCATAGTAATTTATAGTGATTTCAAAAGCAGTCCTTAAAAAAAAAAATACATGGAGTAGTGTGGCATAATTTTTGAGAGATTACGCGGAACGCGTTTTAAGATCCTAGTTTCAATGCCCTTAATGTATATAGGCTAGGCTACTGCTTAAAAAAAATGTCACAACGCGTTTTGAGATTGTTTTGAATTAAACATTGAAGTTTAAAATGTAGTGTTTTGGCACACCAGGCCGAGTGGCGTTACGCATTGTTCAAAAATCAGGTTTTATTCTGGCATGTTGAATTGGCGTTAGAATTTAGTTTTAGATTTATTAGATTTAGATTTTAGATTTCGTTAGATTTATTTTTCTCATAACAGCTATAAAAAATTCAATATATGCCTTAATATGACCTACTTAATATAGGCAATAGGCATATAATAGCCTATATAATAAATTAGCAAAACTTGGCTACTAAATATTTAATTTTCAATTATTGTAATTATCACAATTAAAGTTTTAATTTGATTAAATTGAACAAGCGCAACAATCAGCATTTAATCAAATATTCTAAAAGATGTATTATTAATAATAATGTTATTTCAACATAATATTTCGTTTTTTTCGACATAATATGTGTGCGTGCAACAAGCAAGATGTGTATTTGTAAATCCGGTGATGCGTGCATTGATTTTTATCAATAAACTAGTGTTTTCTGACAGTGTCGACTGCAAAGATGAAGTTGACGATCGCCATATTTGTAGTGAACGCACCTAGAGAGAAATGCACATAAAGACATAATCAGAGAGTAGCCTTTTTCTTTTCGTTTTGAATTATTTCGTTTGAAGACATTTCAAGCTTTGTGTATTTGATGTATTTATCATGTCTGTGTGAGGCATACGCTGAGTTTCGTTAAGTTAGGAGGATGAGATGCGCTCCAGCTGACGTGCAATGCAAGTGACCGCACGGGCGCCTCCATGATTAGTGTCTGTTATATTTGCTTCTCTTACTTATTCAATACAGGCAATTGGATGATGAAAAATTGATTAAAATTAAGATACAATTTATAGAAAACGAAATTCACTTTAAAGAAAGGTTTTCTACTAAACAAAACTTAATGAAGTGGTCAAAATCATGTCTGACCCACTCCATATCCATCTCTCGATATAATGCATCCTATCTTACTCGTGCTGTTCACTTTTCATATTCAACATAGATGGAAAAAAAATAACATTATAATATTTTAACAAATATGATACTAAATGAGATTATTTAATGGCTACAATAGTATAGTAGGCCTATAGACTCTATTTGTACAAATTGCTGCACATTAATTTAATTAAATGAAACCTTGTAACGAATTCACACTGTAGGGTAGACTGTGTACAGTTGAGACACCTTAAATTACTTGCGTTCGCAGCAAGCACAAGTTGTAATTTTTGCTGTGCACTTGCATATTAGTGTCAGCTGGGAAGGAAATATAGAGACCAGACCTCTTGGAACTTTAATTGAATACATAGCGTTGGTAGGTAAAGCATACTGAAATTACATCCCTACAAATGTATTAGGCCCTACTGAAAATAAATGTATCGAATTTAAGCAAAGTAGCGTAAATGTTAAAACTGTAAGCCCTTTGCTTTTTTATGTAGCCTATAAAGGATTCTTATAGCCGACTTTGTGTTAATTTAATTTGTAGAGGATTTTTTTAACTCAAACATTAACACTGAAATAAATGAAACTAAATTATTGTAAATTTTTTGGCACACCACGACGAGTGGCGCTATGCATTGTTCTAAAGCCAGGTTTTATTCTGGCATGTTGAATTAGTGTTCGACAAACGCGGCGGCGCGTTCTTTTGAATGAAGAGCGCTTCTCGCTCGTGTGAGCGAACACACACTGGAACGTTAGGCCATGTCGCAACGAGTGAATCGTGGCCGAGTGGTTGAACTTACGTTACGATCATTTAGATGACACGGGTTCGAATCCCGAACTAACTTGGACTACTGATATTTTTATATTAGCCTATTAATGCATTTTATAGTCTATTGTTGATGCAGAGAGATTTGTCTAGTTCTAAAACATATATATATATATATATATATATATATATATATATATATATATATATATATATGACGTTTAAACGACAAACAATAAAATCAGAACCAGTATTCTGTTGCGTTCATGGTTCCAGTGGCAGTAATGCATCCACGGCTTTTCAAAATGTCACAAAGCGTTTTGAGATTGTTTTGAATGAAATATTGAAGTTAATAATTAAGTGTTTTGGCACACCACGACGAGTGGCAAACTCTTTGTTTTGTTTTGCAAACTCAGCTAGCCTGTGGGGGGTTTGGAGAAGGCAATAGTTGCTTTATCGTGGGGGTGCAGGACAGAGGTGTTAATGTTCCGTCTTTCATATGGAGAGTGTCGGAGCCAGCCTGATGAGCAGGCAAAGGCAAAATTCTTTTAAGGATTAATCTCAAAATCTCCAAAAGTCCATAGCCTATGTACAGTAGGCCCTATATCTTATTAAATTATATATTGTAGTTTTATTGATTGTATTTAAAGGTTTTCTACACACAATTTCAATTTAGCAGATACAGAGCTCTTTAATTCGCGACCCACTTCGTTTTATTGTAAGGTGAATTCAGCAAGGCATGTTGTATCTTTGAAGGAACAAAAGCTATTTGTTACAGTTTTTTCTTTCGTGATTTGTGTGGATGACACACAGCGACATATACAGTATTATCAGCTGTATGGTGTTTTTTTTACGCTGAAATGTTTAATTTCGAGAAAGACCCGCGCCGCGCGCAGTGAGGGAGACCAAACTTACTAAAAAAATATCCAGCGCGAGAGAGGCAAAGAAAAACGCCGGTTCTTAATTTATGTTGCTTTGAACTTTTTTCGTTTTGTACTGTTTTAATTTAGCTGCAATTTCTTTGACAATAGAAATGTAAAATGTTGCAAGAATAAGATTCTGTGTTTCTTATTTTGCATCACAAAGGGAATAAACTCTATCGATGCAACCCTGTTTAAATAAAAAAACTGTCCCGACACTTTATTCATACCTTGAAATGTGCGATGGGTTTTCAAACTTAATTAATTTTCTTTTTCTTTTACATTTTCATTGTTTATTTTTTAATTGAAAGCAATACTGTATTGAAAGAATTTTTCTGATTTGTTCGATCTGTTTTGAAAAATGTCTTCTGTTGCTATGGCCGGGTATCACTGTCAGTCATCTCAATCTCGTGAATGATTCACACACAACAAAAATAATTGAGCAGATTAAAGACGAGCTTCATCATCTTCATTTTCTGGTGCGATCGGCTGACAGTCTTCCTTCATCAGATGTGTCGTCTTTGCAGTGGCTCAACTGGAATGTAGCAAATTTATGTTGTAATGTAGGCTACAATTGATAATTAAACAAGATGATTGACTTTAATAAACAGATGCATATTTAAGCATCAAGAACGGAAAAACATAAACACTGTCGGCTACACTGAGATTCGATCTCAGATCGTTTGAAGCTCCGAGAGGCTATTGTTAATGCATTGACCACAGAGCTATCGACTGAACAGTCTAGGTCTACTATTTTCTCTGCAATTTACTGTCTCGAAATTGTGTCGAAATTTTTTTTTTAAAGTGTTTTTACAAGACCTTGTGCTGTTTATTTATTTATTTTTATTATTATTATTATGCAGATGTTAATTCAGCCATTCTGTTGGATAAAAATTGTCCCTAATGTAAAATGGAAATGAATGGTAATTTTATTTTATAAATATGAAATATTTAATATAGGCTATAGGAGAAAAAAACAATATTTGTTCGGGATTTGAACCGGTATCATCTGAATTAATGAAAGCCTACCACTCGGCCACGAATTTGTTTTGTTTTATTTTGTTTTAAATGTATTTTTACATATTTTGCTTTCGTTAATGTTAACCAATTCTATTGAAGCATAATAGGCCTATATTTTTTCCCTAAAAGTTTGTTTTATTCTCTGCTTTGTTTGTTTATATTTTTACATATTCAATCAGTGTCATTTTTGTTCAAATAATGGAAAAAGTTTTTTGTTTTTTTTTACAAGATCTTGCGCCATGTTTTTATTTATTTTTTTATTTTTTTATTTTTTAAATAAACAGATAGGAAACTTTTAAAATGCCGCAGTTGCTGCTGTTTTGCCCTGTCACTTGCGCCACCCGGTATAGCCTAGTCATTTCGCGAACGACTTTGAAATTCGACTGGTTTATTTTTGCTGCGGCAGTAATAGGCATTGTGGTTGATTATTTATTAAAGAATTCAATTGATAATCATAACAACATGTAAGCCTATTTAATTCTGAATATAACAAAGAATGCTTAAACCGACTAACATCGGTTAGTAACTGCAAGTCCTGAAAATGTTTTAATTTTACGGTAAATTATTTTAAATTATTTCACTGTTATGTTTCAGTTAATAAATCTACAAACACATTAAAATAACACGAAGTAAATGACAAGTAACCTATTGACATAGCCTTTCTAAATTATAGAAAAACTGGTCACACAATGATAACGTGTCTACTTTGTTTAAATTTAATGAATTTGATTCGTTTAACCACAATATTTATCTTGAATTTATCTGTGACCTCAGCTCAGATTACTGCCGCGGCAGATTACGTCATAAAGAGAATAAACTGACACTTTTCAAAGTCTGTGATTACAGCGCCACTCAGCGGTAAAAGGCAGCAAATACACATCCCAATTTTGCCGCCGCGGGAACGGCGGCGGTAAAAGTCTCATTCTGGTTGTCCACCATCTGTAGCTTGAATTGAAGTATCTCCCCATATACTAATTAGGTCTAACACCTCACTCTCCCTCCATTGACTCGCTCCATCACTGTTCTCCATATCTAGTCAAGTTTTTAATGTTAGGCTACTGTCTGTGTCTGTTGTGTCTAGGGCTCCGTCGCATAATTGTGTCAAATGTCGACGTAGATTGACGTAAATGTCGCATCAAATCCGCCTTGGTTGTTCACACTGCGGCCGCATTGAAAAAAATCAGATCTGGGTCTGATTCAGGACCACATATGTATGTGGTCCAAATCTGATTTGAAAAAATCAGATCTGGGCTAGATTTGAGTGTTCACACTACCTCTGAAGAAGTCTGACCTGGTCACTTGACCCCCAAAAAATCAGATTTGGGCCACTTTTGCCTGCAGTGTGAACGGGGCCTAAGAGTCAAAATTTAACACGCATCATTCAGATCCTTCAGTAGATATATAAAAGGGCCCAAATCAGTTTATTGAGTTTTGGAACAATGGATCCAGAAAGACATGAAGGAAGAGATGGAGGAGGGATAAGAAGGAGGAGGAGCAAGGGCAAGAATACAAGCAGTCTCAGATGAAATTCAAGCCACTCTAGTTGCCCATGTCTTGCCCATGTCTGTATGACTATGAGGGAGGCTGGGCTACGAGTAAGGCCAAATTTGAGTCGCTTTACCGTCGCCTCGAGAGCCTTCAGGGAGGTGTGGTGGCAAACACAATTCTATCACTGAATAAGAGACAAACCTTTCCAATAGTCTTTGGTGAGGTGTATTTTCTTGCAAGAAAAGGCCAGCAGTCGTACAGTCACACAGAGTGACACAGAGAGTGACAGTGAAGGCATCCTTTCTCCTTTATAGTCTTGACTCCAGAATGTAGTCTTTCTAGGCAAATGATGGTATTTCAACCATATGTGGAACATTCTTAGACTTGTCCATCATATTGTGTCCTTGAGTGGAGGCCCTCCTGTCACGTCCCAACACTCTTTACCATTCCAATACTATTCCATATTAGAATAAGGTTTGTGTGTGCTCTTTTACTGTCAAATGATGGTCACACACATCTTACTGTAAGTAAATATAAAAAAAAATAGAGGAGAGAGTAAAATATATATATATATATATATATATATGTGTGTGTGTGTGTTGTACTGTGTAGTACATGAATGAATAAAAATGTGCCAATGTATCCATTGGTTGTGTCTTTTGTGTTCATCATGTGAAAAGGTTTGTGAGGGGGGGGAACCACAAGCAACATAACTTACCAGTTTTGGAAATGTTGTTTTGAATTTATTGCACCAGTGTGTTAGACTATGTTGTAGTGTGTGTGTGTTTGTGAGGGCTTGTGTGTCCTGGCTGAGGGCAAAGTTTGGTTTTTCAGCAAGAGTGAATGGTTTTGAGTGTAGAGCTTCATTTTGACCTGAAAATAGGATGTTTGGGGAATTGGGTGAGACGTTATGGATTTGTGTTTACAGTTTTGAGAATACGAGGCATAGTTTCAAGAAATGTGTTTAAGCAATCGAGAAAAACTGTAAGTCCTATTGTACCTATTCCTATTGAATTTTAGTTGTAGTTCCACGAGAGCTCCACTGGGGGCGATTACCCATGAGTGCAAAATGAAGTCTATAGCTTGACGGCTAAATTTGTCTCTTTCACCCGATTGCCGTTGAGAAATCTCAGATTTGATTGTAGGTTTTGCAAGTTCAACATGGGTTATAGGTCAAAAGTTGAATGAACTTATGTCCTTTCAATTTCTTACAGGTTGAGTTGTTGTTGCCCATAAAATGCTAGCATTCTGCTAATGAACGCTGATTAGTCAGTGAAGGACTGATTACGACCAGAGATACCGCTTGATGGCATCGTGGCATCCGAAGCGGGACCAGAATGTTAAGGTGGACTTTTTCGGCCAAGGTTTTTTTTTTTTTTTAATGCAGCAACTTTTTTTTTGGTTACTGACACTTTTATCTGCCTATGGTTATGTAGGCCTATGTACTGTGAAATTTACACGGAAAATAAATTGAATTTGAGTACTTGTGTTATTCTTGTGTTAGGAAATACAGGATATCCTACATATGGTATAGTATTGCCACCTTAAAAAAAAAAAAAAACACCACCAATGTCCCGCGCAATAGTGCTAAATATCAATAAAAATTGAAAAAGAAAAATGCCTTGCAGGTGTGCAATGATAAATTGTTCTAATAGTGGGCAAAGGGTTGTTCTATTTTTCGAGAGAAAAGAAAGTGCAGAGCACGAAAGCAACAAAGTGACTGAAGGATTGCAGTAAGCAGTGTCTCTGGTCGGACGATGTGTATGACGTCATTGACATTTTAAAAGACTTTTTAAAGCAAATAAGTGACTCTAAAAAATCTAACACCCAGCAATGTGTAATTTCTTTGCATCTCCTTTCGAATACAACATTCAAATGACTAGACAAAACATTATATCCTGAGAAAAGTGGATTTTGATGGGTATAGCTCCATAGACCTCCATTCTCGTCCTGTGAGCGCCCTCATATGGAACCAGAGTGGAACTACAACCAGTTTAGAAGCCAGAAGTTTACTGAAAGTGGAAGTACTCTCCTTATTAGACATTCTCTGCCAGACATTCATTGTGCCTGTTATGTGCTATTCACTTTCACACTGTTGCTAAACATATTCTACATTGCACACTCTTCATATCGCAGTCCTGCAAAGATGACAGAATTTACTCACATTTGCTGTCCTGCGGCAATACATGAGAGCAGTTTTAGCATTTTAGACCAAACATATGGTGACTGCGTGCGACCTGGACTACATCAGTGAATGGTGAGATATTTTACTAAATAAAATTACCCTGTCAGAAGAATTGGGCGATAACTTCATTATGTTTCCATCTGAATCATTTCACTGATCTTTTGTGGGGTTTTACGCATGCGCAGTAAGGTGAATTTAGCGTTTTCAGGCGTTTTTCAAAAGTTTCTCTTGCACACTGAAACGTCCGAAAAAGCCTGAAAATGCTAGTGTGGATGCAGAGCGCTTATAAACAAAAACGCCGTTTTCAAATGTATCCGGATTAATGTAGACTAGTCTTAGAGCACTAAGCACTAGCATTCAATATAGTTCACTCAAGTCAGCACAGCTTCAGCTCAATTAGCACACAATTACCCAGGTGGAAACACTAAGAGTCAAAATTGATCACACACCAATCAGATCCTTCAATAGGCTACATTCAGGGTACGTTACACGACAACGATATGCTTAAAACAAAAAAGCTTTTCCTTTGAGTTTTCCGCATACAGACGACACCGTTGTCAAAACAATCCCCATTCACACGGATCCGCGAAAACGAATAAAAACCCTGTATTCTGCTGCCAGGCCATTAGATGGCGATGAAACACTGTAGACTGATAACGTAGTACGCATGTGCATGACGTCATCGTCTTCAGAGATTCACGTTTTTGTTGTTTATACGGAGACCATTTACAAAAACTTGCAATTTGAACACCGTTTTCAAAACTTTGTGTTTTCAGGCACCCAAAACGCCGTTGTCGTGTAAACGAATGGCAAAAATGCATATGTTTTTTTCTAAAGTTTTTAGTTGAAAACGGTGTTGTGCAAACAGCCCGTCAGTCCAAACACTGTCAGGCCAAATGCGATTTTTGTGCATATCCGATTGAAATCCGACCAGATTTAGCTAGTGTGAACGGTAAAAAATCACATGAAATGTGATTTTTTACAAATTCGTTTCAAGCTAGATCGATACACGCATTTCTGGAAATCCGTTTCTGTGTGACTGCTCTGATCGGATTTCACATGGTTTATGTGACTTTCTCACGCCACGTATAATGTAAACGGCAGACGTTGTTATAGGAAACATGCTGAAAGTCGCTGCCGAAACAAAATGCTGTGTTGTTGCAAAGTGCTGGATGAGTGGAAAATTACAATATAACGGAGACATGTTTTGAGACTGGCAGAGATGACAGCATAGAATAAAGCTGCTCATATCAGCCTCCTACGGTTCATCCACTGCCTCAGAAGACGCAGTAGTCCACCAAGTGGCTAGACATTTCGATTTTGTAAAATGTAAATACAGTTTTGCCCATTTTCTCAAACCATTCTTTCAGTTCAAGAAACAAATACACTTTTCTTTTGTACACTTTTTTGAACATTTCACCAGTGTTCACACGTTCCAATTTTCTCCATGTTTTCTGCAAAACACATAAATGCCCTCATTTTGCACAGGTTTAATCATGTTCTCATTTAGAAAACACAAACACAATATAATTACCTCAGGTGTCACACTGTGAACTCAAATAGCACACATTTATCCATGTGTAAACATTAAGTAGCAAAACGGATGACCCACCAATCAGAATCTTCAGGATAATATAAATAGGGCCACGGGTGATAATGTGCTTATGTACACAAATCGGATCTGAATAGTTGTGATACACAATGTGGACGTCAATAAATTTAGATTAGATTCCAATCGGATACACAAATAATCGGATTTGGGCTGACAGTGTGACTGTAGCCATAGAATTGGTCGTGGCCACCAGAACTTGAGTCGCTTCACTGTTGCCTTGATCATAAGATCCTTCGGGGGGAAAACAGGTAGGTGTGCTTCATACTGCTCTCTACTGTAACTTTTGAGCACTGTACTCTGTTATGTTACAACACATGTACTGTAGCTGTTGCACTTCCCTTACGGAACAAAAATATATGGGAATATACTGCAAAACATAAAGCGATATATACAGTAACATAATACATTTCCATATATGGGAAACATGTACTTATATATTAAAATTTTCTCAATGTTTTCTGGAAAACTCTACACAAAAATACTGTCATTTTGCAATGGTTTAACTGTGTTCTCATTCAGAAAACACAAGTACACAATATAAATACCTCAAGTGTCACACTGTGAACTCAAATACTCATAGAATAGTTTTGAGTGGAGAGCTACATTTTGACCTGAAAATAGGAAGTATGGGAATTGGGTGAGAAGTTATGGATTTGTGTTTAGAGTTTCGAGAAAAGGAGGCATAACTTCAAGCAATTGGAAATACTGTAATACATATACAATATTTATAAAGGAAGATAAAAATAGCATTACATGTAATATTCACAAAGTTTTATTCTTTATTGTGTACATATTGCACAAACATGTTCCCATATAAATGTGAATGTATGTTCACACATACACACACATTCACGGAATGAGTTACAAAAGATTTTTAGTCCCCAGCATGCTTTGCTTCTGACTGTTTAAGGAGAGCAAATGTTAAAAATAAGTGGTATCTAATGTGTTTTGCTTAATTTTAATATAGGGGGAGATTTGTTAGTGTTTAATATCTATTTCGTAATTTAAAAGGTTTTCTGGTATGTCTGAGTTTTTGGAATTACCATTGAGCTGAAGAGTAGAGCCTGTGGTTAGGTTGACTATTGGCCCAAAATCATTATAATTATAATTACTATAATTTTAAAATAATGATGGTAATACTTTACAATACTGGTGCACTAATCTGCATTAATTCATGCTTAACTAATTCTCAGATAATCATGTGTTAATGTATGACTCATGAAGAACTAAAACATTAATTAATGATTACTGCATCAGAAACTAATAAAGATTCTAAATGATTAATAGATTAAGTAATAAATGAATTGTTATTAATTAAATGTGTCATAATGTATTAATTCCTTAATAACTTATTTTATTAACTAAAAGTGTAAATTAATGTGTTAATTACCACAGTTGGTCAAGGCAATGTACTTCAACTTCCAGCTGTCTGGAAAATGTATCAAATGTATCAAATGTATCATTATGTTATGACTTTACTTGTTGAGGCACATGACTATTAACTAATTGTTAAGTAATATGCCATTTATGGGTTTCCTTGAAAAGAAGGTGCATGGATGAAGCGCTGCTGACTCAGCCGGACGCTGAGAGAGTGCCGCTTCCACTCCGCTGGTGGATGCAGATTCATTGTGCAGTCAGCTTTATGGATTATAATGGAATTTTTTGAGATGTCAGCTTTTTAGGGATTATGGAGAATTCTGCCATGCCAAACCATGCACGCTGCAGCCTATGCTTGCTTTTCTGTTAAAATGACCATTGTGAATGTGAATGTTGATGCTTTAATAAGAAATTTATCAGGAGCGTTTATGCTGATGCATAACCTACACATATGGCTAGGCGACTTGAAACTATTTCATGGAAATTTTCTGGATGTACTGAAAAAAATCTATTTATACTTTTATGTGGGCTTTTGTGGGTGGTACCGGGACAAAACATGAATGTTGAGGGTGGGAGCGGGAGAAGTTAACATATATTTTCGTTGGAGCGGGCAGGAGAGTGACTGAAAAATCTATGCTTTAGACCGTCGCCCTCATTTCACCCATAGCCGAAATATGTACGACTGACTCCATAACCTGCCCATTAATAAAAAGTGAATAGCTCTGTGGAAACATGCCATGCTCCACTACTCATCAACAACATAACCGTGGAGGTGGTCAGCAGTATAAAGTTTCTGGGGGTGCTTATCACACACGATTTTACCTGGTCTGTAAACACTGCATCACTGGTGAAGAGGGCACAGCACGACAGCAGCGGATGTACTTCCTACGGAGGATGAGAAGAGCTCATCTGCCCCCACCTATCCTCACCACATTTTACAGAAGCACCATAGAGAGCATCTTGACCAGCTGTATCTCAGTGTGGTGTGGAGGCTGTAGTGCCTCTGACTGGAAGGATGTGAGAAGAGTGGTGAGGACAGCAGAGAGAATCATCGGCACTTCTCTCCCCTCCATTCAGGACATTGCAGAGAACCGCTGTGCATCTCGGGCCAGAAAAATCTGCAGCGACTCCTCTCACCCCCATTATGGTCTGTTTACTCTGCTGGCCTCCGGAAAGAGGTTCCGCAGCATGCGGTGTAGGACCACCAGGTTCTATAACAGCTTTTTTCCCCAAGCCATCAGACTGCTGAACACTTAAAAAATAATACTTAGTGCTGCTGGTCTTACACTAGACTGCTGTCATACATCTATTTAGATATTTGTATATTTAATATTTAATCCATTCTGCTATTTGTATATTTATTTATATTTTGCTTACAGAATTTTTTTTTGCATAAACATTTGCATTGTACTGAAACTGTAAAAACTGTGGCCTATGCAAACGAAATTTCGTTCTGTACACACTTGTTGTATACTGAATGACAATAAAGTCTGTCAAGTCAAGTCAAACATTTAACCTTTTAACTGTCACCCCCCTTTTTTTCGCATAGACAAAAAAATCACTATACAAACTTAAATGGCTGTAATTCAAGAATGCTTTGGAATATAGACATATGGTTGGTCTTGTTTTTAAGAAGATATTTGCCAGATTATTGTAGAAGTGAAATAAATTATGAAAGTGAAACAGAAAAAAAGTTATGTAAGTTTGAGTTTATGAAAATGTACAATGTAAAAAATATAATTATTTATATTTTATATAAAATATATATATTACAAAATATATTTTACTCTAAAACTGCTAGAAAATTAAAGCCAAAAATCAAATCTAAACAAGTTGTGTTGCAAATTTTAGGTTGATATCTAAAAAAATGAGCTTTCAGTAAGATTTTATTTGGGCGCAGTACCAAACTTTTTCACTAGATGGACAGCCAGCTTCCTTACTGACCATATAAGGGCGCTGTAACTAAGTCCACTGAAGCAAGCGTATGTAGAACCCAAATGCAGTTTAATGAAAATCAGAATCAGACATAGAAACAAAAGAACATGGCAAGGGATGGCGAAAACAATCTCAGAAACATGAATTTACTTAGTGGTTACATCAGCAATATAAGACCCCGACACATGGCAAACATGAGGGCTTAAATACACACAAGACTAATGACTAGACAAGGGACACCTGTGAACAATGATCAAACAATCAGACAATAAACTCATGACAAGACACATGGCAGGATCACATGACTACAAGGGATCACATGACAGACAAGGAAGCAAACATGACAAGAACAAAACCAGACCAAAACCGTGACAGGCGCCTCCATTTTCATATATGTTTTGAGTGATCTGAACCATGTATTTCCATAATTTCATACAATTTATGAAGTATACATCCTATTCAGAAATAGTATGGGTGTTTTGGCAGTATTTGATTTGATTTCAACCTCTAATAAACATAAAAAGAGCACATATGCGCGTTATAGCTCTCTGCCGCATTACAAATCGAGAATCCATAATATTTTTCTTTATATTCAAAACATTTTCAGACCTTTTTTTCTCATAAAATTGAATTGGTGTTATCTTTTGAACTCCTGGCATGAAAACGAACTGAGGTTTCTACCAATCTTTCATGATTTTTCATGTTTATTTCTATTTCAAAATAAAGGCCTAAACACACCTAATGAATATGAAATATTCTTGTTGCAAATTGATAAATTACTGATCCTCTGTAATTTATTTTAACCCCCTGGGGTCGGCGGTATCGCCGGTGATACCAGCTCGCTTTTTTTTTATCAGTGTAAAGAGACTCATAAATAATCTGTTGACTTTGATTTTCCATAGGAGTTTCATACATCAATCGATCCTGTTAAGTGTGTATTTTTTTTGTGTATGCTCACAATAAAAACAAAGTGTTGTGCTTTTTGCCAAATAAAGAAAAATAAACACGAAGCGAGTTCTGCCTTCTCTCTGTCAGTGAAGTCCATTCTGAAACACGTCCGAAAATGAACCATAACTCAGCGAATACTCAGTCAAACAGGCATACAGACACACAGGCATGAAGCTTGAATTCTCTTCTTTTAAATGAAGTAATTTTTATAAAAAAAACAAATATTCTCAGTTTTTGCAATCTGTATGAAAAGAGAGAGATGTCAGTCGTTCTCATCTCAGCTCATTATTTTTAATGTGACCCCGCCCACAGAGAGCGCGCGCTATTCAAACGCAAATGACTGAGGCAATCCTGCAAACTTGTGAACGCCGCCATATCAGCTCGAGAAAACACATCAAGCTTATTCAGATCATTGTACTTGTTTACACCGTCTCGTGGCGCTGTGAGGAATAATACTATCGTAATAATAATAATGGAAAATGTACCTCAGAAGTGCTGGTATTTCGAGGAGCAACGGATGCCGCTGAGCTGAGGAATACTGTAGTAAGTTTTTTTCATTCTCAAGTGAATCGTCTTTCTATGTGTGAATGAATGAACGGCAGAGATGCGCTGTTTACCACAACTGGCAAAAAGACAGTTTAAATTTGAATCGCGTTTCTGTGTGTGAATGAATGTTTCGCTTTTAGCAAACTGTATTGCTATACTGAGTAAAAATCGACTGAAATATGTTGAAATAAAATGTATTTGTATAAGCTACGTATTAAACTGCAAATTAACATTTATATTTCTTATAATAAAAATGAAAGACCGTTACAGACATATGAAAGACAACATTTCGTTGATTAGTTTTGGATAGATTATATATTTTTACTGTAAAATATCTGGCACCTCAAATAAGCTTTTTTTTTTTTTTTTTTTATAATTTTTTTTTATTTGCTTTTTAACTTACATAACAAAGACAGCATAATATAACAACACAAACTTTGACAAAAACATTAACTTATTCACATACATATAATCAAATAGAAAGAAAAACAGATCAATATATAACTTACAACACCAACAAAAAAAACAAAAAAAAACCAAACATTACGGCCTCCTAGTACAAGATACATCCGACACTACTTTCTTTACATATCCTCAAATATATCATCAGATATATCCACATTGTTTTCCTTTTCTAAGAAACCCATAAAGGGTTTCCAAGCATCTTCAAAATCCTTATATCTGCCTTTGATAATATATGTTATTTTTTCTAATGACATAGTCATTGCCATCTCCTTTAGCCATCTCCCTATACTTGGTGCCTCAATCTTTTTCCAATGGAGCACTATAAGACGCTTGGCTTGTAAAATACACATATAGATAAAAATATATTCTCTTCTTCTCAATTTCAGATTACTAGGATATAAATTTAATATAAAACATTTGGGTTCAAGAGAAATTTTAACATGAATTATTTTCTCTATCATAATCTGCAAACCCTTCCAGAATTTTAAGATCTCTTCACATTCCCATACACAATGAAAGAAAGTACCTTTACATGAGTTACATTTTGTACAAATGTCTGTAATATTCTCATTGAATTTGTTTAATAATACTGGGGTTACATAAACTTGCATTAGCCAATTATACTGTATTAATTTCAGTCTTTCTGAAAAGACAAAATAAAACTCCTTATTTGTAAATACCTAAAAAAATTGTTTCTAGATAATTCAAATTTAGAAATCACTTCTTGAAAGGACATTAATTTGTCTTCTATATACAGATCCCCTATATTTTTAATACCTTTCTCTGCCCATATTTTGAAGCCTACATCTATTCTGCCAGGAATAAATTTAGCATTTCCGTATACTGGGCAGTAACGAGATAGTGAATTTGTATACGAGATACCCAAATATCTCTGGGTTTCATGCCACACTCTTACCATGTTTAAAACAATTGGATTTGTAACGTTTTCCTTCATTTTCTTTAATACTTTACTGTCTGAGTCATAAAGATACGTTTCCAAAGACAAATCTGATTTAATAGATTTTTTTTCCAGTTCTAACCATGTAGGTGGGTCATGAGAAGATGAGAAGAAAAACATAATAGATCTTAATTGAACTGCCAAATAATACCACTGGAAATTAGGGCACTGAAGCCCACCTCTATCATAAGGCAGATACAAAAGAGATAGTCTAAGTCTGGGCCTTCTATTATTCCATATGAATTTAGTAACAATCCTCTTCAGTCTAGAAAATAAGGTGCTTGGGGGTGCTAGAGGGATATTCTGAAAAAGATATAAAAATTTAGGCAATATATTCATTTTTAATATATTTATCCTCCCTATTACAGAGATGGGTAATGAGGTCCATCGTTCAATTGACTTTACTGCATTATCAAAAACATAATCATAATTTATTATACCAACATCTTCCACCTTTGGCGTTATTTTAATACCCAAATATGTGAAATCTCTGGACGTTTTAAACATATTAACATTACTACTAGGATTTTCCCCTTCTTCTTCATTCAACATCATAATAGAAGACTTTGAATTATTAATTCGATACCCTGATATTTTCCCGAATACCTCAATAAGATGCAGTAAAGCAGGAATAGATGTATTCAGCTTCTTTAGAAACAATATAACATCATCAGCAAAAAGAGATAATTTATGTTCAGAACCGGAAATTGTTATACCTTCAATATCTCTATTTTTTCTAATTGCGATTGCAAATGGTTCAATGGCTAGAAGAAAAAGCAGAGGAGAAAGAGGCGATCCCTGTCTACATCCCCTAGAAATATTAAATGGCTTTGATACCATACTATTAGTCAAAACCTCAGCTATTGGATTCTTGTATAGCAATCCAACCCATTTACAATACTTCTCCCCAAGTCCATAACGTTTCAACACGTCAAACAAAAAATCCCATTCGACCCTGTCGAAGGCTTTTTCTGCGTCTAATGACAGCAAAGCAGTGTCTTTTCTACCTCTCTGATCGTGCAAAATATTCAGTACCCTCCTAACGTTATGGCATCCTTGTCTATGTAACATGAACCCATTTTGATCCTTCCCTACTAAGTATGGTAATACATTTTCTAATCGTCTTGCCAAAATTTTACACAGGATTTTCGTATCGGAATTTAATAGACTTATAGGGCGCATATTTTCACATTTATTATTGGTCTTTCCTGGTTTGGGCAATAACGTAATTAAAGCCCCACTCATAGAGACAGGTAATTTATTTTTTTCAAAGGCTTCCAATAACATATCTAAGATGGGTCTTATTAATTTGTCTTTAAATTTTTTATATATGTCTATGGGGATGTTGTCTGGTCCCGCCGTCTTCCCTGCTTTCATCAGTTCGATGGCATCTACTACTTCTTGCAAACTAATATTTTTATTTAGATCTTTTTTTTGTTCTTCTGTTGTGCATGGTAAATCCAGATCATCTAAGAAATCTTTTTGTACTTTAGAACTATGTGAACATTCTGAACTATATAGTTTTACATAGTACGACCTAAATGATTCATTAATTTCCTTTGGGTCGACTATTAAACTACCATCAGTATTTTCAATATAAGCAATAGCTCTCTCAGCTTGTCTAGTTTTTATTTGCCATGCAAGCACTTTTCCTGTCTTCTCTCCCTGGTCATAAAATGTCTGTTTTAATTTCAATAATTTTGTAGCCATTTTATTTGCAGACAATGTGTTATATTTGGATCGAAGTAGCAAAAGTTGTTTATGTGAATCTGTACCTACAGAATTCTTCTGGTAAATCTCATTCTCTAGTTTTTTAATCTTCATCTCTAATGCTTTTAATTCTTGTTGAGATTTTTTACTTTTGGAACTACAAAAACTAATGATTTGTCCACGTAAAAAAGCTTTAAATGCCTCCCAACGAACGCCAGCAGAGGTTTCGGATAGATTTGTTTCAAAATAAATATCAATTTGTTCACCTAGAAAGTCAACAAACGATGGATCCCCCAGCCATCCGGGTTGAAATCGCCATTTTGGAGGGTCTCTAGTCAGTTTTGTATCCCTATACATCAATGACATTGCTGCATGGTCAGAAATTACAATACTGTGGTATTGACAATCTATGATCTTAGAAAGCATCTGAGCCGAAATAAAAAAATAATCTATGCGGGAATAAGTTTGGTGTGTTGCAGAATAACAGGAATAAGAAATTAGAGTTGGATTAAGATGTCTCCATATGTCCAATAGGTGGAGTTCTCTCATAAAATCTTGTATCATTTTCCTAGAGCATAAATGGGAATTGTCAACACCAGTAGAACGATCCATTTCTGGATCTAAAGTGCAGTTCATATCTCCTGCTATAATATTTTGACCTTGTAGGGAAGCAACTAATAGAAATATATTATTATAAAACCTGGGGTCATCTTTGTTAGGACCATAAATATTTACCAAGTTGATTCTCTCTGTCAATAGCTCACCTTGAACAATTACAAATCTACCTACTGGATCCTTAATAATATCTTTAACTTGAAAGGGCACTGATTTATGGAGCAAAATTATAACTCCCCTAGATTGTGTGTTATAACACGCTGAAAAAACTTGCCCATGCCACCGCCTCTCTATTTTCACAATATCTTCTTTTGACATATGTGTCTCTTGTAAAAATACCACTTTTGCATTAAGTTGTTTGATTCTATGCATCACCTGTTTTATCTTTTTTAGTTTACCCAAACCTCTGCAATTCCAAGACAAAAATTTAACTTTATCTACTTGCGACATTTCTTTATCATATCAAATAATGCCTCAAGGCACTCTGAGTTGTCATGTAATAGGAAGCCAAACAAACCAAATAACGAACACGTAACACATAACATTAAATCACCCCACATTTTCCCTAATTTACCGATAACCCTTATCAGTAACCCCTCCCCCTCGATTTACTTCTTGAATGATGTCACCCCGCTAATACTATTGTTCAGGTTAACCAACCTTTACTTTCTTCTACACACTATTTCAACCCCCATAGCAACTTTGTGTCCAATACCCACTTAATAATTCCTAACTTTGATTATAATTTCCCTCCCATAGGCCTTATGCCTATTCGTTCAAGCCTATTTTCAAAAACTATATTTTTCCCCCATAACATAGAGTACAGCCACATATTGTTGAATCTACTTAACTGTGGAAGAACGAAACGAGAAAAAAAAATAAAAAAAATAATGTACCCAATTCAACTATTCACATGATAGCAAAAATAAATATAGCTGCGAGCAGCGATTACGGGCCCAAGCCGGTGGCACCGCAACCCCGGTGCCTTTAGTTACCTAAAGGCACCGGGGTGGCGGTACCGCCGGCTTTGGCCCTCCATCGCTGCTCGCAGCTATATTTATATATATATATATATATATTATATATATATTATACAAACATATATATATATGTATTTATATATGTGTATATATATATATATA
The DNA here is from genome assembly GCF_965113295.1 of Leuciscus leuciscus. NCBI lineage: Eukaryota > Metazoa > Chordata > Actinopteri > Cypriniformes > Leuciscidae > Leuciscus > Leuciscus leuciscus. Next base: position 631,511 of record NC_138724.1, on the reverse strand, counting down.
TATATACACCGTTCAAAAGTTTGGGGTCAGGAAGATTTTTAATGTTTTTAGGAGAAGTCTCTTCTGCTCACCAAGGCTGCATTTATTTGATTAAAAATACAAACAAAAACAGTAATATTGTGAAATATTATTCCAATTTACAACAGCTGTTTTCTATTTTAAAATATTTTACACTGTAATTAATTTATGTGATCAAAGCTGAGTTTTCAGCATCATTACTCCCGTCTTCAGTGTCACATGATCCTTCAGAAACCATTCTAATATGATGATTGATGGTCAATAAACATTAATTATTATTTTCAATGTTGAAAACAGTTGTGTACAGATTTTTTTTCAAAATGCGTTGATGAATGTAAAGTTCAAAAGAACAGCATTTATTTCAAATATAATTTTTTTAACATTATAAATGTCTGTACTGTAACTTTTAATCAGTTTAACTCATTCTCGATGAATAAAAGTATTGATTTATTTTATTTCTTTTCCCCAAAAATAAAATTAAAATTATTACTGACCCCAAACTTCTGAACGGTAGTGTTTAATGTTACAAAAGCTTTAGATTTCAGATAAATGCTGTTCTTTTGAACTTTCTATTCATCAAAGACTGTACACAACTGTTTTCGACATTTAAAATAATAATGAATGTTTCTTGAGCATCAATCATCATATTAGAATAATTTCTGAAGGATCATGTGACAGTGACGACTGGAGTAATGATGCTGAAAACTCAGCTTTGATCACAGGAATAAATAACAGTTTAAAATATATTAAAATAGAAAGCAGCTGTTTTAAATTGGAATAATATTTTACAATATTACTGTTTTTGTTTGTATTTTTAATCAAATAAATGCAGCCTTGGTGAGCAGAAGAAACTTCGCTTAAAAATCTTACTGACGCCAAATTTTTGAACAGTAGTGTATATATATTATATAAAAATGTAAGGGATAAGACACAGATAATTTTACTTGCCTGACCTGATTAGAACAATGAAAAAAACTTAAATGAAAAAATAACTTGGGAATCAATAAAACGGGGGTGCGATTGAACAGTGGACACATAAAAACATACTCTGTCATTTTGTTCAGAACATCATTCAAACTGCAAAGTGTTAACTTATATTTTTGTACAGTAGCAATAAAACACAACATTGTGCTTTTTTTAAATACATTCAAGCAATCCGCCCCGAAAATGAAACTAAAATGCTCACGGCTGCACAGGCATTCATAATGGTGCGCGTCCTCAGCGAGGAACGAGCAGAACAGAGTCAACGTTTTTTAGGTCATTCCTCCTTCCATAGGAATTTATTGAAAACGCTCGCTCTGCTCCGCACCATTATCAATGTCCGTGCGGACGAACATATTTTACTTTCGTTTTTAAGTTAGCGATTAAAAAGCCCCCAGCGGTGTCACACGTCAGTTAACCAGTGGTAAAATATTCTCACCGTCACATAAATATCAGACCAAAATATCTGACTTCCTGATGGTCAGAGCTAATGACTTTAAATTAGAAAGTTGTCCGGCTCGATGAGACCAATATACGTACTGATTTTTGTAATTGTGGGTAAAACTAACCCCCCCACTTTTGTCAAAAACATTTTGAAAGTGACACACTTCCTGCTGCCAGTTGGTGGCGCTATAACTTTGACTCACAATAGTTACATCCATCTGATCGGCCTCTTACCACGAACACACTGCTGAAGTTTCATCAAGATCAGTTAATGCATGCAGAAGTTATAACACTTCGTGTTTCTCTTTTCTCGCCATAAATTCGATTCCTCGCCACGGCCAAACCGTTCGAGATATCAAAAATCCGTCCGCAATTTAGCATCCTCAAATTCTTGACTACATGCACACCGAGTTTGGAGGGGACACGGTGAATTTTCTAGGAGGAGTATTTCACATTCCACAGCAAGCGTTTTCCAAACAACCCATAATAGCCGACTTCCTGTTGGGCTGGCGTAAAACTTGACCAGGGGAAAGTTGTTCGGCACAATGAGATCTATATGTGTGCCGAGTTTCATATTAATTCATGCAAGCGTGTTTGATATATGGACCAAGTTTTAGAACCCCGTTCAAGGGGGCGCTGTTGAGCCCCCCAGCCACGCCCTGGTACCAGCTTCAGCCCGTCCCTGATGGCAGGGGGTTCTGACTTGTGTGCAAAGTTTCAAGAGTTTTTGAGCACGTTAAGGACCCCAAAAGCCCCTGAAACCTTGATTAACAATATAAAAGCAATAGTCAAATCCCCCCCTCCCCTCACACACACAGAGACACAGAGAGAGGGAGAGAAAATTCTTCAGAAAATCCACATTCAAACCAGAATATCTCTCTTCCTGTTGGTCGGAGGTAGTTAATGTCAATTAGAAAGTTGTCCGTCTTGATGAGAACAATACACATACCAAGTTTTGTTGCTGTTGATAAGACTAACCCCCCCACTTATGACTAAAGGTGGCGCTACTGAGCCTCTCACCAAGCCCGTTTCTGAAACTTTGCACATGTCTACTGGCTAATAAATGTGATGTGTCTGTCGAGTTTCATCCAATTTCAAGTATGTTAAGAGTCTCAAAAGCATCAAAAAAGAATATTAAAGTTTGAAGCGTTGCCATGGCAACAGTATTAAAGATATCAAAAATCCTTTCATAGGTCTACATCTGCCGTGTGTTTACATTATACACATAAAGTTTGAAGCAAATCGGGTAAAAATAAGAGGGTGATTTCAAAGCATTTTGAAAGGGACACACTTCCTGCTGCCAGTTGGTGGCGCTATAACTTTGACTCACAATAGTCACATCCATGTGATCGGCCTCTTACAATGAACACACTGCTGAAGTTTAATCAAGATCAGTTAATGTATGCAGAAGTTATAACACACTTCCTGTTTATCTTTTCTCGCTATAAATTCGTTTCCTCGCCACGGCCAAACCGTTCGAGATATCAAAAATCCGTCCGCAATTTAGCATCCTCAACGTCTTGTCTTTATGCTGACCGAGTTTGGTTGTGATTGGACGAATTTTCTAGGAGGAGTATTTCAAATTCCAGAGGATGCGTTTTTCAAACAACACATAATAGTTGACTTCCTGTTGGGCTGGCGTAAAACTTAGAGCACAAAAGTTGTTCGGCCCGATGAGTTCTATATGTGTACTGAGTTTCATATTATTATATGCAAGTGTGTTTGATTTATGGACCAAGTTTTCGGACACCATTCCAGGGGGCGCTGTCGAGCCCCCCTGCCACGCCCGGGTACCAGCTTCAGTCCGGCCCTGATGGCCGCGGGTTCTGACGTGTGTGCAAAATTTCAAGAGTTTTCGAGCATGTTAAGAACCCCAAAAGTGCCCGAAAGGTTGACAAAATAATAATAATAATAATAAAATATAGCTGCGAGCAGCGATTACGGGCCCAAGCCGGTGGCACCGCAACCCCGGTGCCTTTAGTTACCTAAAGGCACCGGGGTGGCGGTACCGCCGGCTTTGGCCCTCCATCGCTGCTCGCAGCTATATTTATATATATATATATATATATATATATATATATATATATATATATATATATATATATATATATATATATATACATACATACATACACACACATACATATATATGTATATGTATATATATATATATATATATACATACATACATACACACACATACATATATATGTATATATATATATATATATATATATATATATATATTATTGTTCAAAAGTTCGGGGTCAGTAAGATTTTTCATGTTTTTAGGAGAAGTCTCTTCTGCTCACCAAGGCTGCATTTATTGATTAAAAATACAAACAAAAACAGTAATATTGTGAAATATTATTCCAATTTAAAACAGCTGTTTTCAATTTTAAAATATTTTACATAGTAATTCATTTCTGTGATCAAAGTTGAGTTTTCAGCATCATTACTCCAGTCTTCAGTGTCACATGATCCTTCAGAAATCATACTAATATGATGATTGATGCTCAATAAATATTCATTATTATTTTCAATGTTGAAAACAGTTGTGTACAGATTTTTTTTTTTCAAAATGCTTTGATGAATGTAAAGTTCAAAAGAACAGCATATATTTCAAATATATATATTTTTAACATTATAAATGTCTTTACTGTAACTGTTGATCAGTTTAACTCATCCTTCATAAATAAAAGTACTGATTTATTTTATTTCTTTCCCCCAAAAATAAAATTTTAATTATTACTAACCCAAAACTTTTGAGCGGTAGTGTTTAACGTTACAAAAGCTTTAGATTTCAGATAAATGCTGTTCTTTTGAACTTTCTATTCATCAAAGACTGTACACAACTGTTTTCGACATTTAAAATAATAATGAATGTTTCTTGAGCATCAATCATCATATAAGAATAATTTCTGAAGGATCATGTGACAGTGACGACTGGAGTAATGATGCTGAAAACTCAGCTTTGATCACAGGAATAAATAACAGTTTAAAATATATTAAAATAGAAAGCAGCTGTTTTAAATTGGAATAATATTTTACAATATTACTGTTTTTGTTTGTATTTTTAATCAAATAAATGCAGCCTTGGTGAGCAGAAGAAACTTCTCTGTTATGTGCGCGCCACAGACTGCACGCACGTCCGCTTAGAGTTCCGCCTTTTGCCTTCCGTCAATATTACGTTATTAGAAAAAATATTTTTTTAGAGAATCGATTTTTTGACATTTGTGAATCGATTCAGAATCGTCCACGTCCGCATCGCGATGCATCTAAGAATCAATTTTTTCTCCCACCCCTAGATTTCATACAACAGGTTAATAAACAGTTACAATTAAGTCACTTACATTTTAGATGCAATGTTGACTGTTTTTGTTCTGTTTCAGCAGCGAAAATAGTTAAACAAAGATCACGGCAGAACCATCACGCATCACGTGTTTTCTCATAACTGAACGATTCAGCATTTTTAACGAATCGGTTGACTCAAAGATTGAATGATCAATCCATAAACATCTGTCTTAATCATGATCGACTCATTCGAACGAATCGTTTGAACGAACGAATCAATGACTCGCTTATTAAGATGGATGCCTGGCGACACCTAATGGCGGTTTAGTGTTGTTTAAAAGCATCATTCTTTCCCACATGTGTGTGATTTGTGTGTGCAACATTATCATTATTTTTCTTTCACTATTATATTAGCGATTTAAAAGCACCCACTCGTGTCACACGTCGATTAACCGGTGGGAAAATATCCTCAGACACATACCTAATAAATGTATATTTAAATACAATATTGGCCTACCTGGTAAAAAGTTTTATATACTATTTTGATGTCCTTTTGGACACAAGAGGGCAGTATAGCCCTATGTTTGCTTTTTTGTTGAACCAAATAGCACTAAATAGCCTGTTTTTAACTTTTTCATTCTTCTTGAATTGCAAAAACAGAATAAAATGGGTTTAGTTGTGATATTTGTATACTTTTATATAGAAATAAATGGTATATAATTACATTTTTAGAAGATTTTTTGTGTTTCCTTTTTGGACATTACTTTAATCCCTCGCCATAGCAAAACCGTTTGAGATATTTATTATCCATTCACAATTTAGCATATTTAATGTAGTTTCATCATGTTGAAAAAGTTTGGTACGAATAAAATAAATAGTTTAAGAGGAGTGGCAAAAAATTCAGAGGCTGATTTTGCAAAAAAATTCACATTCAGACCAAAATATCTGACTTCCTGATGGCCAGAGCTATTGAATGTAAATTAGAAAGTTGTCCGGCTTGATGAGAACAATATACAAACTATTTTTTCTTTACTGTAGTTAAAACTAACCCCCCCACTTTTGTCAAAAGCATGTTGAAAGTGACACACTTCCTGCTGCCAGTTGGTGGCGCTATAACTTTGACTCACAATAGCTACATCCATCTGATCGGCCTCTTACCACGAACACACTGCTGAAGTTTCATCAAGATCAGTTAATGTATGCAGAAGTTATTCCACTTCCGTGTTTCTCTTTTCTCGCCATAAATTCGATTCCTCGCCACGGCCAAACCGTTCGAGATATCAAAAATCCGTCCGCAATTTAGCATCCTCAATGTCTTGACTTCATGCACACCGAGTTTGGAGGGGACACGGTGAATTTTCTAGGAGGAGTATTTCACATTCCACAGCAAGCGTTTTCCAAACAACCCATAATAGCCGACTTCCTGTTGGGCTGGCGTAAAACTTGACCGGGGTAAAGTTGTTCGGCCCGATGAGATCTATATGTGTACCGAGTTTCATATTAATTCATGCGAGCGTGTTTGATATATGGATCAAGTTTTAGAACCCCGTTCAAGGGGGCGCTGTTGAGCCCCCCAGCCACGCCCGGGTACCAGCTTCAGCCCGGCCCTGATGGCCGTGGGTTCTGACCTGTGTGCAAAGTTTCAAGAGTTTTTGAGCACGTTAAGGACCCCAAAAGCCCCTGAAACCTTGATTAACAATATAAAAGCAATAGTCAAATCCCCCCCTCCCCTCTCACACACAGAGACACAGAGAGAGGGAGAGAAAATTCGTCAGAAAATCCACATTCAAACCAAAATATCTCTCTTCCTGTTGGTCGGAGATGGTTCATGTAAATTAGAAAGTTGTCCGTCTTGATGAGAACAATACACATACCAAGTTTTGTGATTCTAGGAAAAACTAAGCCCCCATTTTTGACTAAAGGTGGCGCTACTGAGCCATTCCACCACGCCCGTTTCTGAAACTTTGCACATGTCTACTGGCTAATAAATGTGATGTGTCTGTTGAGTTTCATGCAATTTCAAGTATGTTAAGAGTCTCAAAAGCATCAAAAAAGAATATTAAAGTTTGATGCGTTGCCACGGCAACAGTATCTAAGATATCAATAATCCTTTCACAGGTTTACATCTGCCGTGTGTCTACATTGTACACATAAAGTTTGAAGCAAATCGGGTAAAAATAAGACACTGATTTCAAAGCATTTTGAAAGTGATGTACTTCCTGCTGCCTGTTGGTGGCGCTATAACTTTGACTCACAATAGTCACATCCATGTGATCGGCCTCTTACAACGAACACACTGCTGAAGTTTCATCAAGATCAGTTAATGTATGCAGAAGTTATAACACACTTCCTGTTTCATTTTTTCGCCATAAATTTGTTTCCTCGCCACGGCCAAACCGTTCGAGATATCAAAAATCCGTCCGCAATTTAGAATCCTCAATGTCTTGACTTCATGCACAACGAGTTTGGAGGCGAATCGATGAATTCCCTAGGAGGAGTACATTAAATTCCACAGCATGCGTTTCCAAACAACGCTAAATAGCCAACTTCCTGTTTGGCTGGCGTAAAACTTAGAGCACGAAAGTTGTTCGGCCCGATGAGATCTATATGTGTACCGAGTTTCATATTATTACATGCAAGCGTGTTTGATTTATGGACACGTGTTCGGATCCCGTTCCAGGGGGCGCTGTCGAGCCCCCCTGCCACGCCCGGGTACCAGCTTCAGTCCGGCCCTGATGGCCGCGGGTTCTGACGTGTGTGCAAAATTTCAAGAGTTTTCGAGCATGTTAAGAGCCCCAAAAGTGCCCGAAAGGTTGACAAAATAATAATAATAATAATAAATATAGCTGCGAGCAGCGATTGCGGGCCCAAGCCGGTGGCACCGCAACCCTGGTGCCTTTAGTTACACTAAAGGCACCAGGGTGGCGGTGTCACCGGCTTGTGCCCTCCATCGCTGCTCGCAGCTATATTTATATATATATATATATATATATATATATATATATATATATATATATATATATATATCTCAGATAAGTAATATTCTCTGTCTTGTCACTTAAAAAAAAAAAAAATATATATATATATATATATATATATATATATATATATATATATATATATATATATATATGTATATATGTATATATTTTTTTCCCCCTATTGAAAAAATTGCCTAGGAGGATTATTTCAAATTCCAGAGCAAGCGTTCTCCAAACTTGATGAGAACAATATACATAGCAAGTTTTGTTGCTGTAGATTAATCTAACCCCCCACTTTGGTCAAAAGGTGGCGCTACTGAGCCATTCCAGCACGCCCGTTTCTGAAACTTTTCACATGTCTACTGGCTAATAAATGTGATGTGTCTGTCGAGTTTCATGCAATTTCAAGCATGCTAAGAGTCTCAAAAGCATCAAAAAAGAATATTAAAGTTTGATGCATTGCCATGGCAACAGTATCTAAGATATCAATAATCCTTTCACAGGTCTACATCTGCTGTGTGTCTACAATATACACATAAAGTCTGAAGCAAATCGGGTAAAAATAAGAGAGTGATTTCAAAGCATTTTTAAAGTGACAAACTTCCTGCAGCCAGTTGGTGGCGCTATAACTTTGACTCACAATAGTCACATCCATGTGATCGGCCTCTGACAACGAATACACTGCTGAAGTTTCATCAAGATCAGTTAATGTGTGCAGAAGTTATAACACTTCGTGTTTTTCTTTTCTCGCCAAAAATTTGTTTCCTCGCCACGGCCAAAGCGTTAGAGATATCAAAAATCCGTCCGCAATTTAGCATCCTCAATGTCTTGACTTTGACCGAGTTTGGAGGCGATTGGATGAATTCTCTAGGATGCGTACATCAAATTCCACGGCATGCGTTTTTCAAACAACCCATAATAGCCGACTTCCTGTTGGGCGGAGCTAATAACTTAGAGTGCGGAAGTTGTTCGGCCCGAAGAGATCTATATGTGTACCGAGTTTCATATTAATTCATGCAAGCGTGTTTGATATATGGACCAAGTTTTCAGAACGTGTTCAAGGGGGCGCTGTTGAGCCCCCCTGCCACGCCCGGGTACCAGCTTCAGCCCGGCCCTGATGACCGTGGGTTCTGACCTGTGTGAAAAGTTTCAAGAGTTTTTGAGCATGTTAAGGGCCCAAAAAGCCCCTGAAACCTTGAAAAACAAAGATTAAATTGAATATACAAACCCCACCCCCCCCCCACCCCACCCACACACACACAGACACAGACACAGACAGAGAGAGAGAAAATTCTCCAGAAAATCCACATTCAAACCAAAATATCTGACTTGCTGTTGGTCTGAGCTAATAATTGTAAATTAGAAAGTTGTCCGGCTTGATGAGAACAATATACGTACCAAGTTTTGTGATTCTAGGAAAAACTAAGCCCCCATTTTTGACTAAAGGTGGCGCTACTGAGCCATTCCACCACGCCCGTTTCTGAAACTTTGCACATGTCTACTGGATAATAAATGTGATGTGTCTGTCGAGTTTCATGCATTTTCAAGCATGTGAAGAGTCTCAAAAGCATCCGAAAAGAATTTTAAAGTTTGATGCGTTGCCACGGCAACAGTATCTAAGATATCAATAATCCTTTCACAGGTCTACATCTGCCGTGTGTCTACATTATACACATAAAGTTTGAAGCAAATCGGGGTAAAAATAAGAGAGAGATTTCAAAGCATTTTGAAAGTGACACACTTCCTCTTGCCAGTTGGTGGCGCTATAACTTTGACTCACAATAGTCATATCAATGTGATCGGCCTCTGACAATGAACACACTGTGGAAGTTTCAGCAAGATCAGTTAATGTATGCTGAAGTTATAATACACTTCCTGTGTCCCTTATTCGCCATAAATTCGTTTCCTCGCCACGGCCAAACCGTTCGAGATATCTAAAATCCATCCGCAATTTAGCATCCTCAATGTCTTGACTTCATGCACACCGAGTTTGGAAGCGATTGGATCAATTCCCTAGGAGGAGTAGATCAAATTCCACAGCATGCGTTTCCATACAACCCATAATAGCCGACTTCCTGTTGGGCTGGCGTAAAACTTAGAGCACGAAAGTTGTTCGGCCCGATGAGATCTATATGTGTACCGAGTTTCATATTATTACATGCAAGTGTGTTTGATTTATGGACAAGTGTTCGGATCCTGTTCCAGGGGGCGCTGTCGAGCCCCCCTGCCACGCCCGGGTACCAGCTTCAGCCCGGCCCTGATGGCCGCGGGTTCTGACCCGTGTGCAAAGTTTCAAGAGTTTTTGAGCATGTTAAGGGCCCCAAAAGTGCCCGAAAGGTTGACAAAATAATAATAATAATAATAATAATAATAATAATAAATAATCCTACCGGAAACAATAGGGCCTTCGCCCTTTCAGGGCTTGGGCCCTAATAATAATAAATAATCCTACCGGAAACAATAGGGCCTTCGCCCTTTCAGGGCTTGGGCCCTAATAATCCTACCGAAAACAATAGGGCCTTCGCCCTTTCAGGGCTTGGGCCCTAATAAGAAGAAATATAGCTGCGAGCAGCGATTGCGGGCCCAAGCCGGTGGCACCGCAACCCCGGTACCTTTAGTTACCTAAAGGCACCGGGGTGGCGGTGCCGCCGGCTTTGGCCCTCCATCGCTGCTCGCAGCTATATTTATATATATATATATATATATATATATATCACACACACACACATATATATATACATATATATATATATATATATATATATATATATATATATATATACACACACACACACACACACACACACACACATATATATATATATATATATATATATAAGACAGAAAATATTACTTGTCTCTGATTTTATGATACACTCAAAATATTCCACAACAAATCCTTTAAATTTAATGTAAAAATAAAAACGAAAGTAAGCCGTGTTGGTCTCACGTAACCCTCTCAGTAGAATCAAAATGTTTCAATATTTGCGATGTATTTGGATGCTAAACTATTCTTTATTAAAGGCTTTGTACTTCACTCGTGTTCCAATATCGATGGAAAAAATCATCCTCTTCACACGCGCAAAAAGGTGCTTGGAAACACCACAGCGGAGCTCTGCTTACTGTGAATGGTACAAATTGTACTGCTGACTATTTAAACAGAGCAGTGTAATTCGTATATCTTATGTTGACTATTTTTATTATTATATTGTATTAGGGCTATCATGAAAAGGCTGCGATGTCAAGATTGCAATTCTGGAATGTGTGTGTGTGTGTGTGTGACGCTGTTGCGGTTGAACAGTGGACACATAAAAACATAAATAAAATGTATTAGTTTATTCCTACTTCCATAGGAATACATTGAAAATGCTCGCTCTACTCCGCACCATTATCAATGTCTGTGCGGACGTCTGTATTTTACTTTCGCTTTTAAGTTAGCGATTTAAAAGCCCTCAGCGGTGTCACACGTCGATTAACCGGTGGGAAAATTGTATCACAGTCACATCCCTAATATATTTATATATAAATACAATAGGCCTACCTGAAAGAGAATTTTACTTGCCCGACCAGAGTATAGCCTGATTAGAACGTCAATAACAAAAAAAAAATAACTTGGGAATCACTAAAACGAGAGATTATTCTAATTTCATTACATTCATTTTTAAGTTGCAATCAGCAGTTAATAATAAATGTATTACTGATCAATGATAACAAGGTTGCCCTGCTGAGGCTCATGCAGCTTCTCCAGGAGAATTGTAAACAAATGAGCGCAGCACACAAAAAAGCAACCCAGTTAACAACATACTGACTTTAAAAATTACAAATATGGAGTTTTTAAATATTTTATAACATAGAGTTAAGCAACCTCACTTGACGAGTAGGCTACTATTTCCTGAATACAATCACGATTGAAACTGTGACATTGATTTCATACAACAGGTTAATAAACAGTTACAATTAAGTCACTTACATTTTAGATGCAATATTGACTGTTTTTGTTCTGTTTCAGCAGCAAAAATAGTTAAAGATCACAGCAGAACCGTCGCGCATCTCACAGCAACTTGTTTTCTCATTACTGAATGATTCAGCATTTAGAACGAATCGGTTGACTCAAAGATTCAATGATCAATCCATAAACATCTGTCTCTATCATGAATGACTCAGTCATTCGAACGAATCGTTTGAACGAATGAATCAATGACTCGCTCATTAAGATGGTCGCCTGGCGACACCTAATGGCGGTTTAGTGTTATGTTTAAAAGTATCATTCTTTCCAACGTGCACCATTATCAATGTCCGTGCGGACGTCCGTTTTTTACTTTCACTTTTATATTAGCGATTTAAAAGCACCCGCTCGTGTCACACGTCGATTAACCGATGGGAAAATATCCTCACAGTCATATACCTAATACATTTATATTTAAATACAATAGGCCTACCTAGTAAAAGGTTTTATATACTATTTTGATATCCTTTTGGACACAAGAGGGCAGTATAGCCCTATGTTTGCTTTTTTTGTTCAACCAAATAGCACTAAATAGCCTGTTTTTAACTTTTTCATACTCCTTGAATTGCAAAAACAGAATAAAATGGGTTTAGTTCTAATATTTGTATAATTGTATATAAAAATAAATGGTGTATAATTACATTTTTAGAAGTTATGAGATGTTTCCTGCTTCCTTTTTGACATTAATTGAATCCCTCGCCATAGCAAAACTGTTTGAGATATTCAATATCCGTTTACAATTTAGCATCATTAATATATTTTTATCATGTTGAAAAAGTTTGGTAGGAATAAAATAAACCTTTTAGGAGGAGTAACTAAAAACTCAGAGGCTGATTTAGCAAAAAAATCCATATTCAGACCAAAATATCTGACTTTCTGTTGGTTGCGGCTAATGAATGTAAATTAGAAAGTTGTCCGGCTTGATGAGTACAATATACAAACAATTTTTTTTTTACTGTAGTTAAAACTAACCCGCCCACTTTTGTCAAAAGCATGTTGAAAGTGACACACTTCCTGCTGCCAGTTGGTGGCGCTATAACTTTGACTCACAATAGTTACATCCATCTGATCGGCCTCTTACCACGAACACACTGCTGAAGTTTCATCAAGATCAGTTAATGTATGCAGAAGTTATTCCACTTCGTGTTTCTCTTTTCTCGCCATAAATTCGTTTCCTCGCCACGGCCAAACCGTTCGAGATATCAAAAATCCGTCCGCAATTTAGAATCCTCAATGTCTTGACTTCATGCACACCGAGTTTGGTGGGGATTGGATGAATTCTCTAGGAGGAGAACTTCGCATTCCACAGCAAGCGTTTTCCAAACAACCCATAATAGCCGACTTCCTGTTGGGCTGGCGTAAAACTTGACCGGGGTAAAGTTGTTCGGCCCGATGAGATCTATATGTGTACCGAGTTTCAAATTAATTCATGCAAGCGTGTTTGATCTATGGACCAAGTTTTGGGACCCCGTTCAAGGGGGCGCTGTTGAGCCCCCCTGCCACGCCCGGGTACCAGCTTCAACCCGTCCCTGATGGCAGGGGGTTCCGACTTGTATGTAAAGTTTCAAGAGTTTTTGAGCACGTTAAGGACCCCAAAAGCCCCTGAAACCTTGATTAACAATATAAAAGCAATAGTCAAATCCCCCCTCCCCTCACACACACACAGAGACACAGAGAGAGGGAGAGAAAATTCTTCAGAAAATCCACATTCAAACCAAAATATCTCTCTTCCTGTTGGTCGGAGATCGTTAATGTAAATTAGAAAGTTGTCCGTCTTGATGAGAACAATACACATACCAAGTTTTGTTGCTGTTGATAAGACTAACCCCCCCACTTATGACTAAAGGTGGCGCTACTGAGCCTCTCACCAAGCCCGTTTCTGAAACTTTGCACATGTCTACTGGCTAATAAATGTGATGTGTCTGTCGAGTTTCATCCAATTTCAAGTATGTTAAGAGTCTCAAAAGCATCAAAAAAGAATATTAAAGTTTGAAGCGTTGCCATGGCAACAGTATTAAAGATATCAAAAATCCTTTCATAGGTCTACATCTGCCGTGTGTTTACATTATACACATAAAGTTTGAAGCAAATCGGGTAAAAATAAGAGGGTGATTTCAAAGCATTTTGAAAGGGACACACTTCCTGCTGCCAGTTGGTGGCGCTATAACTTTGACTCACAATAGTCACATCCATGTGATCGGCCTCTTACAATGAACACACTGCTGAAGTTTAATCAAGATCAGTTAATGTATGCAGAAGTTATAACACACTTCCTGTTTATCTTTTCTCGCTATAAATTCGTTTCCTCGCCACGGCCAAACCGTTTGAGATATCAAAAATCCGTCCGCAATTTAGCATCCTCAACGTCTTGTCTTTATGCTGACCGAGTTTGGTTGTGATTGGACGAATTTTCTAGGAGGAGTATTTCAAATTCCAGAGGATGCGTTTTTCAAACAACACATAATAGTTGACTTCCTGTTGGGCTGGCGTAAAACTTAGAGCACAAAAGTTGTTCGGCCCGATGAGTTCTATATGTGTACTGAGTTTCATATTATTATATGCAAGTGTGTTTGATTTATGGACCAAGTTTTCGGACACCATTCCAGGGGGCGCTGTCGAGCCCCCCTGCCACGCCCGGGTACCAGCTTCAGTCCGGCCCTGATGGCCGCGGGTTCTGACGTGTGTGCAAAATTTCAAGAGTTTTCGAGCATGTTAAGAACCCCAAAAGTGCCCGAAAGGTTGACAAAATAATAATAATAATAATAAAATATAGCTGCGAGCAGCGATTACGGGCCCAAGCCGGTGGCACCGCAACCCCGGTGCCTTTAGTTACCTAAAGGCACCGGGGTGGCGGTACCGCCGGCTTTGGCCCTCCATCGCTGCTCGCAGCTATATTTATATATATATATATATATATATATATATATATATATATATACATACATACATACACACACATACATATATATGTATATGTATATATATATATATATATATACATACATACATACACACACATACATATATATGTATATATATATATATATATATATATATATATATATATTATTGTTCAAAAGTTCGGGGTCAGTAAGATTTTTCATGTTTTTAGGAGAAGTCTCTTCTGCTCACCAAGGCTGCATTTATTGATTAAAAATACAAACAAAAACAGTAATATTGTGAAATATTATTCCAATTTAAAACAGCTGTTTTCAATTTTAAAATATTTTATATAGTAATTCATTTCTGTGATCAAAGTTGAGTTTTCAGCATCATTACTCCAGTCTTCAGTGTCACATGATCCTTCAGAAATCATACTAATATGATGATTGATGCTCAATAAATATTCATTATTATTTTCAATGTTGAAAACAGTTGTGTACAGATTTTTTTTTTTCAAAATGCTTTGATGAATGTAAAGTTCAAAAGAACAGCATATATTTCAAATATATATATTTTTAACATTATAAATGTCTTTACTGTAACTGTTGATCAGTTTAACTCATCCTTCATAAATAAAAGTACTGATTTATTTTATTTCTTTCCCCCAAAAATAAAATTTTAATTATTACTAACCCAAAACTTTTGAGCGGTAGTGTTTAACGTTACAAAAGCTTTAGATTTCAGATAAATGCTGTTCTTTTGAACTTTCTATTCATCAAAGACTGTACACAACTGTTTTCGACATTTAAAATAATAATGAATGTTTCTTGAGCATCAATCATCATATAAGAATAATTTCTGAAGGATCATGTGACAGTGACGACTGGAGTAATGATGCTGAAAACTCAGCTTTGATCACAGGAATAAATAACAGTTTAAAATATATTAAAATAGAAAGCAGCTGTTTTAAATTGGAATAATATTTTACAATATTACTGTTTTTGTTTGTATTTTTAATCAAATAAATGCAGCCTTGGTGAGCAGAAGAAACTTCTCTGTTATGTGCGCGCCACAGACTGCACGCACGTCCGCTTAGAGTTCCGCCTTTTGCCTTCCGTCAATATTACGTTATTAGAAAAAATATTTTTTTAGAGAATCGATTTTTTGACATTTGTGAATCGATTCAGAATCGTCCACGTCCGCATCGCGATGCATCTAAGAATCAATTTTTTCTCCCACCCCTAGATTTCATACAACAGGTTAATAAACAGTTACAATTAAGTCACTTACATTTTAGATGCAATGTTGACTGTTTTTGTTCTGTTTCAGCAGCGAAAATAGTTAAACAAAGATCACGGCAGAACCATCACGCATCACGTGTTTTCTCATAACTGAACGATTCAGCATTTTTAACGAATCGGTTGACTCAAAGATTGAATGATCAATCCATAAACATCTGTCTTAATCATGATCGACTCATTCGAACGAATCGTTTGAACGAACGAATCAATGACTCGCTTATTAAGATGGATGCCTGGCGACACCTAATGGCGGTTTAGTGTTGTTTAAAAGCATCATTCTTTCCCACATGTGTGTGATTTGTGTGTGCAACATTATCATTATTTTTCTTTCACTATTATATTAGCGATTTAAAAGCACCCACTCGTGTCACACGTCGATTAACCGGTGGGAAAATATCCTCAGACACATACCTAATAAATGTATATTTAAATACAATATTGGCCTACCTGGTAAAAAGTTTTATATACTATTTTGATGTCCTTTTGGACACAAGAGGGCAGTATAGCCCTATGTTTGCTTTTTTGTTGAACCAAATAGCACTAAATAGCCTGTTTTTAACTTTTTCATTCTTCTTGAATTGCAAAAACAGAATAAAATGGGTTTAGTTGTGATATTTGTATACTTTTATATAGAAATAAATGGTATATAATTACATTTTTAGAAGATTTTTTGTGTTTCCTTTTTGGACATTACTTTAATCCCTCGCCATAGCAAAACCGTTTGAGATATTTATTATCCATTCACAATTTAGCATATTTAATGTAGTTTCATCATGTTGAAAAAGTTTGGTACGAATAAAATAAATAGTTTAAGAGGAGTGGCAAAAAATTCAGAGGCTGATTTTGCAAAAAAATTCACATTCAGACCAAAATATCTGACTTCCTGATGGCCAGAGCTATTGAATGTAAATTAGAAAGTTGTCCGGCTTGATGAGAACAATATACAAACTATTTTTTCTTTACTGTAGTTAAAACTAACCCCCCCACTTTTGTCAAAAGCATGTTGAAAGTGACACACTTCCTGCTGCCAGTTGGTGGCGCTATAACTTTGACTCACAATAGCTACATCCATCTGATCGGCCTCTTACCACGAACACACTGCTGAAGTTTCATCAAGATCAGTTAATGTATGCAGAAGTTATTCCACTTCCGTGTTTCTCTTTTCTCGCCATAAATTCGATTCCTCGCCACGGCCAAACCGTTCGAGATATCAAAAATCCGTCCGCAATTTAGCATCCTCAATGTCTTGACTTCATGCACACCGAGTTTGGAGGGGACACGGTGAATTTTCTAGGAGGAGTATTTCACATTCCACAGCAAGCGTTTTCCAAACAACCCATAATAGCCGACTTCCTGTTGGGCTGGCGTAAAACTTGACCGGGGTAAAGTTGTTCGGCCCGATGAGATCTATATGTGTACCGAGTTTCATACTAATTCATGCGAGCGTGTTTGATATATGGATCAAGTTTTAGAACCCCGTTCAAGGGGGCGCTGTTGAGCCCCCCAGCCACGCCCGGGTACCAGCTTCAGCCCGGCCCTGATGGCCGTGGGTTCTGACCTGTGTGCAAAGTTTCAAGAGTTTTTGAGCACGTTAAGGACCCCAAAAGCCCCTGAAACCTTGATTAACAATATAAAAGCAATAGTCAAATCCCCCCCTCCCCTCTCACACACAGAGACACAGAGAGAGGGAGAGAAAATTCGTCAGAAAATCCACATTCAAACCAAAATATCTCTCTTCCTGTTGGTCGGAGATGGTTCATGTAAATTAGAAAGTTGTCCGTCTTGATGAGAACAATACACATACCAAGTTTTGTGATTCTAGGAAAAACTAAGCCCCCATTTTTGACTAAAGGTGGCGCTACTGAGCCATTCCACCACGCCCGTTTCTGAAACTTTGCACATGTCTACTGGCTAATAAATGTGATGTGTCTGTTGAGTTTCATGCAATTTCAAGTATGTTAAGAGTCTCAAAAGCATCAAAAAAGAATATTAAAGTTTGATGCGTTGCCACGGCAACAGTATCTAAGATATCAATAATCCTTTCACAGGTTTACATCTGCCGTGTGTCTACATTGTACACATAAAGTTTGAAGCAAATCGGGTAAAAATAAGACACTGATTTCAAAGCATTTTGAAAGTGATGTACTTCCTGCTGCCTGTTGGTGGCGCTATAACTTTGACTCACAATAGTCACATCCATGTGATCGGCCTCTTACAACGAACACACTGCTGAAGTTTCATCAAGATCAGTTAATGTATGCAGAAGTTATAACACACTTCCTGTTTCATTTTTTCGCCATAAATTTGTTTCCTCGCCACGGCCAAACCGTTCGAGATATCAAAAATCCGTCCGCAATTTAGAATCCTCAATGTCTTGACTTCATGCACAACGAGTTTGGAGGCGAATCGATGAATTCCCTAGGAGGAGTACATTAAATTCCACAGCATGCGTTTCCAAACAACGCTAAATAGCCAACTTCCTGTTTGGCTGGCGTAAAACTTAGAGCACGAAAGTTGTTCGGCCCGATGAGATCTATATGTGTACCGAGTTTCATATTATTACATGCAAGCGTGTTTGATTTATGGACACGTGTTCGGATCCCGTTCCAGGGGGCGCTGTCGAGCCCCCCTGCCACGCCCGGGTACCAGCTTCAGTCCGGCCCTGATGGCCGCGGGTTCTGACGTGTGTGCAAAATTTCAAGAGTTTTCGAGCATGTTAAGAGCCCCAAAAGTGCCCGAAAGGTTGACAAAATAATAATAATAATAATAAATATAGCTGCGAGCAGCGATTGCGGGCCCAAGCCGGTGGCACCGCAACCCTGGTGCCTTTAGTTACACTAAAGGCACCAGGGTGGCGGTGTCACCGGCTTGTGCCCTCCATCGCTGCTCGCAGCTATATTTATATATATATATATATATATATATATATATATATATATATATATATATATATATATATATATATATATATATCTCAGATAAGTAATATTCTCTGTCTTGTCACTTAAAAAAAAAAAATATATATATATATATATATATATATATATATATATATATATATATATATATATATATATATGTATATATGTATATATTTTTTTCCCCCTATTGAAAAAATTGCCTAGGAGGATTATTTCAAATTCCAGAGCAAGCGTTCTCCAAACTTGATGAGAACAATATACATAGCAAGTTTTGTTGCTGTAGATTAATCTAACCCCCCACTTTGGTCAAAAGGTGGCGCTACTGAGCCATTCCAGCACGCCCGTTTCTGAAACTTTTCACATGTCTACTGGCTAATAAATGTGATGTGTCTGTCGAGTTTCATGCAATTTCAAGCATGCTAAGAGTCTCAAAAGCATCAAAAAAGAATATTAAAGTTTGATGCATTGCCATGGCAACAGTATCTAAGATATCAATAATCCTTTCACAGGTCTACATCTGCTGTGTGTCTACAATATACACATAAAGTCTGAAGCAAATCGGGTAAAAATAAGAGAGTGATTTCAAAGCATTTTTAAAGTGACAAACTTCCTGCAGCCAGTTGGTGGCGCTATAACTTTGACTCACAATAGTCACATCCATGTGATCGGCCTCTGACAACGAATACACTGCTGAAGTTTCATCAAGATCAGTTAATGTGTGCAGAAGTTATAACACTTCGTGTTTTTCTTTTCTCGCCAAAAATTTGTTTCCTCGCCACGGCCAAAGCGTTAGAGATATCAAAAATCCGTCCGCAATTTAGCATCCTCAATGTCTTGACTTTGACCGAGTTTGGAGGCGATTGG
This sequence comes from Leuciscus leuciscus, assembly GCF_965113295.1. Lineage (NCBI taxonomy): Eukaryota > Metazoa > Chordata > Actinopteri > Cypriniformes > Leuciscidae > Leuciscus > Leuciscus leuciscus. The sequence continues at coordinate 611,818 of NC_138724.1, read as the reverse complement.
ATGAATTCTCTAGGATGCGTACATCAAATTCCACGGCATGCGTTTTTCAAACAACCCATAATAGCCGACTTCCTGTTGGGCGGAGCTAATAACTTAGAGTGCGGAAGTTGTTCGGCCCGAAGAGATCTATATGTGTACCGAGTTTCATATTAATTCATGCAAGCGTGTTTGATATATGGACCAAGTTTTCAGAACGTGTTCAAGGGGGCGCTGTTGAGCCCCCCTGCCACGCCCGGGTACCAGCTTCAGCCCGGCCCTGATGACCGTGGGTTCTGACCTGTGTGAAAAGTTTCAAGAGTTTTTGAGCATGTTAAGGGCCCAAAAAGCCCCTGAAACCTTGAAAAACAAAGATTAAATTGAATATACAAACCCCACCCCCCCCCCACCCCACCCACACACACACAGACACAGACACAGACAGAGAGAGAGAAAATTCTCCAGAAAATCCACATTCAAACCAAAATATCTGACTTGCTGTTGGTCTGAGCTAATAATTGTAAATTAGAAAGTTGTCCGGCTTGATGAGAACAATATACGTACCAAGTTTTGTGATTCTAGGAAAAACTAAGCCCCCATTTTTGACTAAAGGTGGCGCTACTGAGCCATTCCACCACGCCCGTTTCTGAAACTTTGCACATGTCTACTGGATAATAAATGTGATGTGTCTGTCGAGTTTCATGCATTTTCAAGCATGTGAAGAGTCTCAAAAGCATCCGAAAAGAATTTTAAAGTTTGATGCGTTGCCACGGCAACAGTATCTAAGATATCAATAATCCTTTCACAGGTCTACATCTGCCGTGTGTCTACATTATACACATAAAGTTTGAAGCAAATCGGGGTAAAAATAAGAGAGAGATTTCAAAGCATTTTGAAAGTGACACACTTCCTCTTGCCAGTTGGTGGCGCTATAACTTTGACTCACAATAGTCATATCAATGTGATCGGCCTCTGACAATGAACACACTGTGGAAGTTTCAGCAAGATCAGTTAATGTATGCTGAAGTTATAATACACTTCCTGTGTCCCTTATTCGCCATAAATTCGTTTCCTCGCCACGGCCAAACCGTTCGAGATATCTAAAATCCATCCGCAATTTAGCATCCTCAATGTCTTGACTTCATGCACACCGAGTTTGGAAGCGATTGGATCAATTCCCTAGGAGGAGTAGATCAAATTCCACAGCATGCGTTTCCATACAACCCATAATAGCCGACTTCCTGTTGGGCTGGCGTAAAACTTAGAGCACGAAAGTTGTTCGGCCCGATGAGATCTATATGTGTACCGAGTTTCATATTATTACATGCAAGTGTGTTTGATTTATGGACAAGTGTTCGGATCCTGTTCCAGGGGGCGCTGTCGAGCCCCCCTGCCACGCCCGGGTACCAGCTTCAGCCCGGCCCTGATGGCCGCGGGTTCTGACCCGTGTGCAAAGTTTCAAGAGTTTTTGAGCATGTTAAGGGCCCCAAAAGTGCCCGAAAGGTTGACAAAATAATAATAATAATAATAATAATAATAATAATAAATAATCCTACCGGAAACAATAGGGCCTTCGCCCTTTCAGGGCTTGGGCCCTAATAATAATAAATAATCCTACCGGAAACAATAGGGCCTTCGCCCTTTCAGGGCTTGGGCCCTAATAATCCTACCGAAAACAATAGGGCCTTCGCCCTTTCAGGGCTTGGGCCCTAATAAGAAGAAATATAGCTGCGAGCAGCGATTGCGGGCCCAAGCCGGTGGCACCGCAACCCCGGTACCTTTAGTTACCTAAAGGCACCGGGGTGGCGGTGCCGCCGGCTTTGGCCCTCCATCGCTGCTCGCAGCTATATTTATATATATATATATATATATATATATCACACACACACACATATATATATACATATATATATATATATATATATATATATACACACACACACACACACACACACACACACACATATATATATATATATATATATATATATATAAGACAGAAAATATTACTTGTCTCTGATTTTATGATACACTCAAAATATTCCACAACAAATCCTTTAAATTTAATGTAAAAATAAAAACGAAAGTAAGCCGTGTTGGTCTCACGTAACCCTCTCAGTAGAATCAAAATGTTTCAATATTTGCGATGTATTTGGATGCTAAACTATTCTTTATTAAAGGCTTTGTACTTCACTCGTGTTCCAATATCGATGGAAAAAATCATCCTCTTCACACGCGCAAAAATGTGCTTGGAAACACCACAGCGGAGCTCTGCTTACTGTGAATGGTACAAATTGTACTGCTGACTATTTAAACAGAGCAGTGTAATTCGTATATCTTATGTTGACTATTTTTATTATTATATTGTATTAGGGCTATAATGAAAAGGCTGCGATGTCAAGATTGCAATTCTGGAATGTGTGTGTGTGTGTGTGTGTGACGCTGTTGCGGTTGAACAGTGGACACATAAAAACATAAATAAAATGTATTAGTTTATTCCTACTTCCATAGGAATACATTGAAAATGCTCGCTCTACTCCGCACCATTATCAATGTCTGTGCGGACGTCTGTATTTTACTTTCGCTTTTAAGTTAGCGATTTAAAAGCCCTCAGCGGTGTCACACGTCGATTAACCGGTGGGAAAATTGTATCACAGTCACATCCCTAATATATTTATATATAAATACAATAGGCCTACCTGAAAGAGAATTTTACTTGCCCGACCAGAGTATAGCCTGATTAGAACGTCAATAACAAAAAAAAAATAACTTGGGAATCACTAAAACGAGAGATTATTCTAATTTCATTACATTCATTTTTAAGTTGCAATCAGCAGTTAATAATAAATGTATTACTGATCAATGATAACAAGGTTGCACTGCTGAGGCTCATGCAGCTTCTCCAGGAGAATTGTAAACAAATGAGCGCAGCACACAAAAAAGCAACCCAGTTAACAACATACTGACTATAAAAATTACAAATATGGAGTTTTAAAATATTTTATAACATAGAGTTAAGCAACCTCACTTGACGAGTAGGCTACTATTTCCTGAATACAATCACGATTGAAACTGTGACATTGATTTCATACAACAGGTTAATAAACAGTTACAATTAAGTCACTTACATTTTAGATGCAATATTGACTGTTTTTGTTCTGTTTCAGCAGCAAAAATAGTTAAAGATCACAGCAGAACCGTCGCGCATCTCACAGCAACTTGTTTTCTCATTACTGAATGATTCAGCATTTAGAACGAATCGGTTGACTCAAAGATTCAATGATCAATCCATAAACATCTGTCTCTATCATGAATGACTCAGTCATTCGAACGAATCGTTTGAACGAATGAATCAATGACTCGCTCATTAAGATGGTCGCCTGGCGACACCTAATGGCGGTTTAGTGTTATGTTTAAAAGTATCATTCTTTCCAACGTGCACCATTATCAATGTCCGTGCGGACGTCCGTTTTTTACTTTCACTTTTATATTAGCGATTTAAAAGCACCCGCTCGTGTCACACGTCGATTAACCGATGGGAAAATATCCTCACAGTCATATACCTAATACATTTATATTTAAATACAATAGGCCTACCTAGTAAAAGGTTTTATATACTATTTTGATATCCTTTTGGACACAAGAGGGCAGTATAGCCCTATGTTTGCTTTTTTTGTTCAACCAAATAGCACTAAATAGCCTGTTTTTAACTTTTTCATACTCCTTGAATTGCAAAAACAGAATAAAATGGGTTTAGTTCTAATATTTGTATAATTGTATATAAAAATAAATGGTGTATAATTACATTTTTAGAAGTTATGAGATGTTTCCTGCTTCCTTTTTGACATTAATTGAATCCCTCGCCATAGCAAAACTGTTTGAGATATTCAATATCCGTTTACAATTTAGCATCATTAATATATTTTTATCATGTTGAAAAAGTTTGGTAGGAATAAAATAAACCTTTTAGGAGGAGTAACTAAAAACTCAGAGGCTGATTTAGCAAAAAAATCCATATTCAGACCAAAATATCTGACTTTCTGTTGGTTGCGGCTAATGAATGTAAATTAGAAAGTTGTCCGGCTTGATGAGTACAATATACAAACTATTTTTTTTTTACTGTAGTTAAAACTAACCCGCCCACTTTTGTCAAAAGCATGTTGAAAGTGACACACTTCCTGCTGCCAGTTGGTGGCGCTATAACTTTGACTCACAATAGTTACATCCATCTGATCGGCCTCTTACCACGAACACACTGCTGAAGTTTCATCAAGATCAGTTAATGTATGCAGAAGTTATTCCACTTCGTGTTTCTCTTTTCTCGCCATAAATTCGTTTCCTCGCCACGGCCAAACCGTTCGAGATATCAAAAATCCGTCCGCAATTTAGAATCCTCAATGTCTTGACTTCATGCACACCGAGTTTGGTGGGGATTGGATGAATTCTCTAGGAGGAGTACTTCGCATTCCACAGCAAGCGTTTTCCAAACAACCCATAATAGCCGACTTCCTGTTGGGCTGGTGTAAAACTTGACCAGGGGAAAGTTGTTCGGCCCGATGATATCTATATGTGTACCGAGTTTCAAATTAATTCATGCAAGCGTGTTTGATCTATGGACCAAGTTTTGGGACCCCGTTCAAGGGGGCGCTGTTGAGCCCCCCTGCCACGCCCGGGTACCAGCTTCAACCCGTCCCTGATGGCAGGGGGTTCCGACTTGAATGTAAAGTTTCAAGAGTTTTTGAGCACGTTAAGGACCCCAAAAGCCCCTGAAACCTTGATTAACAATATAAAAGCAATAGTCAAATCCCCCCTCCCCTCACACACACAGAGACACAGAGAGAGGGAGAGAAAATTCTTCAGAAAATCCACATTCAAACCAAAATATCTCTCTTCCTGTTGGTCTGAGATTATGACTTTAAATTAGAAAGTTGTCCGGCTTGATGAGAACAATATACATAACGATTTTTGTTAATGTAGGTAAAACTAATACCCCATTTTTGACTAAAGGTGGCGCTACTGAGCCCCTCACCACGCCCGTTTCTGAAACTTTGCACATGTCTACTGGCTAATAAATGTGATGTGTCTGTCGAGTTTCATGCAATTTCAAGTATGTTAAGAGTCTCAAAAGCATCAAAAAAGAATATTAAAGTTTTAGATCTGATCCATACTGTCATCTATGCAATACATCTACAGTAGGTTCTTATTTGCACATGTTTTGGGAATGCCCAACGGTGGTTCCTTTTTGGACCTTTGTAAGTACTGCCCTTTCGGAAATCCTACATTTGGATATACCTCAAGACCCATTGCTATTTCTACTTTTAGATGATTCCGCTCTTCAGTTGAATGCTCATCAAAAAAGGATCTTACTGACAGCAAGTACTGCAGCCAAAAAGACTATTTTAAAGCTATGGATAGAGCCATCCATACCAACAACTTTCATTTGGCTATCTTACTTCAGAGACATTGTATTGCTGGAAGGTACCACTGCCAAGGTCAATGGCGCAAAGGACAATACTATTCAGAGCTGGACAAAAATCGCGGACATTCTGTTAGATAAACTGAGATTTTGACATCTTACATCTCCCTCTCTCTGTAATCCTTTTTTCTTTTTCTTTTTTTTTTCTGTTTATATATGGACAGTTTCATGGCATCTGTCTGTATATAGTTCAGTGAGCTTTGATATGTTTCTGGTATGATAACTTTAAATAAAAATATTGATCACAAAAAAAAAAGAATATTAAAGTTTGATGCGTTGCCACGGCAACAGTATCTAAGATATCAATAATCCTTTCACAGGTCTACATCATCCGTGTGTTTACATTATACACATAAAGTTTGAAGCAAATCTGGTAAAAATAAGAGGGTTATTTCAAAGCATTTTGAAAGTGACACACGTCCTGCTGCCAGTTGGTGGCGCTATAACTTTGACTCACAATAGTCACATCCATGTGATCGGCCTCTTACAACGAACACACTGCTGAAGTTTAATCAAGATCAGTTAATGTATGCAGAAGTTATAACACACTTCCTGTGTCCCTTATTCGCCATAAATTCGTTTCCTCGCCACGGCCAAACCGTTTGAGATATCAAAAATCCGTCCGCAATTTAGCATCCTCAATGTCTTGACTTCATGCACACCGAGTTTGGAGGCGAATGGATCAATTCCCTAGGAGGAGTAGATCAAATTCCACAGCATGCGTTTCCAAACAACCCATAATAGCCGACTTCCTGTTGGGCTGGCGTAAAACTTAGAGCACGAAAGTTGTTCGGCCCGATGAGATCTATATGTGTACCGAGTTTCATATTATTACATGCAAGTGTGTTTGATTTATGGACAAGTGTTCGGATCCCGTTCCAGGGGGCGCTGTCGAGCCCCCCTGCCACGCCCGGGTACCAGCTTCAGCCCAGCCCTGATGGCCGCAGGTTCTGACCCGTGTGCAAAGTTTCAAGAGTTTTCGAGCATGTTAAGGGCCCCAAAAGTGCCCGAAAGGTTGACAAAATAATAATAATAATAATAATAATAAATATAGCTGCGAGCAGCGATTACGGGCCCAAGCCGGTGGCACCGCAACCCCGGTGCCTTTAGTTACCTAAAGGCACCGGGGTGGCGGTACCGCCGGCTTTGGCCCTCCATCGCTGCTCGCAGCTATATTTATATATATATATATATATATATATATATATATATATATATATATATATTATACAAACATATATATATATATATGTATTTATATATGTGTATATATATATATATATATATATATATATATATTATACAAACATATATATATATATATGTATTTATATATGTGTATATATATATATATACACCGTTCAAAAGTTTGGGGTCAGGAAGATTTTTAATGTTTTTAGGAGAAGTCTCTTCTGCTCACCAAGGCTGCATTTATTTGATTAAAAATACAAACAAAAACAGTAATATTGTGAAATATTATTCCAATTTACAACAGCTGTTTTCTATTTTAAAATATTTTACACTGTAATTAATTTATGTGATCAAAGCTGAGTTTTCAGCATCATTACTCCCGTCTTCAGTGTCACATGATCCTTCAGAAACCATTCTAATATGATGATTGATGGTCAATAAATATTAATTATTATTTTCAATGTTGAAAACAGTTGTGTACAGATTTTTTTTCAAAATGCGTTGATGAATGTAAAGTTCAAAAGAACAGCATTTATTTCAAATATATTTTTTTTAACATTATAAATGTCTGTACTGTAACTTTTAATCAGTTTAACTCATTCTCGATGAATAAAAGTATTGATTTATTTTATTTCTTTTCCCCAAAAATAAAATTAAAATTATTACTGACCCCAAACTTCTGAACGGTAGTGTTTAATGTTACAAAAGCTTTAGATTTCAGATAAATGCTTTTCTTTTGAACTTTCTATTCATCAAAGACTGTACACAACTGTTTTCGACATTTAAAATAATAATGAATGTTTCTTGAGCATCAATCATCATATTAGAATAATTTCTGAAGGATCATGTGACAGTGACGACTGGAGTAATGATGCTGAAAACTCAGCTTTGATCACAGGAATAAATAACAGTTTAAAATATATTAAAATAGAAAGCAGCTGTTTTAAATTGGAATAATATTTTACAATATTACTGTTTTTGTTTGTATTTTTAATCAAATAAATGCAGCCTTGGTGAGCAGAAGAAACTTCGCTTAAAAATCTTACTGACGCCAAATTTTTGAACAGTAGTGTATATATATTATATAAAAATGTAAGGGATAAGACACAGATAATTTTACTTGCCTGACCTGATTAGAACAATGAAAAAAACTTAAATGAAAAAATAACTTGGGAATCAATAAAACGGGGGCGCGATTGAACAGTGGACACATAAAAACATACTCTGTCATTTTGTTCAGAACATCATTCAAACTGCAAAGTGTTAACTTATATTTTTGTACAGTAGCAATAAAACACAACATTGTGGTTTTTTTAAATACATTCAAGCAATCCGCCCCGAAAATGAAACTAAAATGCTCACGGCTGCACAGGCATTCATAATGGTGCGCGTCCTCAGCGAGGAACGAGCAGAACAGAGTCAACGTTTTTTAGGTCATTCCTCCTTCCATAGGAATTTATTGAAAACGCTCGCTCTGCTCCGCACCATTATCAATGTCCGTGCGGACGAACATATTTTACTTTCGTTTTTAAGTTAGCGATTAAAAAGCCCCCAGCGGTGTCACACGTCAGTTAACCAGTGGTAAAATATTCTCATCGTCACATACCTAGTATATTTTTATATAGATATAATAGGCCTACCTGATTTTGAACACAAGAGGGCAGTATAGCACTATGTTTGACTTTATTTATTTATTGTTTAGACTAAACAACCATTCTGGCAGTTTTTAAACTTAAACATTCTTAAATTGAAAAAAAAGAATAAAATGAGTTAAGTTCTGATATTTGTATACTTTTATATAGTAATAAATGGTGTATAATTACATTTTTAGAATATATGAGCCTTTGAGTGTTTCCTTTTTAGACAATACTTTAATCCCTCGCCATAGCAAAACCGTTTGAGATATTTATTATCCGTTCACAATTTAGCATCATTAATATATTTTTATCATGTTGAAAAAGTTTGGTGGGAATAAAATAAACCACTTAGATAAAGGTGGCTAAAAATTCAGAGGCTGATTTAGCAAAAAAACCACATTCAGACCAAAATATCTGACTTCCTGATGGTCAGAGCTAATGACTTTAAATTAGAAAGTTGTCCGGCTCGATGAGACCAATATACGTACTGATTTTTGTAATGGTGGGTAAAACTAACCCCCCCACTTTTGTCAAAAACATTTTGAAAGTGACACACTTCCTGCTGCCAGTTGGTGGCGCTATAACTTTGACTCACAATAGTTACATCCATCTGATCGGCCTCTTACCACGAACACACTGCTGAAGTTTCATCAAGATCAGTTAATGCATGCGGAAGTTATTCCACTTCGTGTTTCTCTTTTCTCGCCATAAATTCGATTCCTCGCCACGGCCAAACCGTTCGAGATATCAAAAATCCGTCCGCAATTTAGCATCCTCAAAGTCTTGACTACATGCACACCGAGTTTGGAGGGGACACGGTGAATTTTCTAGGAGGAGTATTTCACATTCCACAGCAAGCGTTTTCCAAACAACCCATAATAGCCGACTTCCTGTTGGGCTGGAGTAAAACTTGACCAGGGGAAAGTTGTTCGGCACAATGAGATCTATATGTGTACCGAGTTTCATATTAATTCATGCAAGCGTGTTTGATATATGGACCAAGTTTTAGAACCCCGTTCAAGGGGGCGCTGTTGAGCCCCCCTGCCACGCCCGGGTACCAGCTTCAGCCCGTCCCTGATGGCCGTGGGTTCTGACTTGTGTGCAAAGTTTCAAGAGTTTTTGAGCACGTTAAGGACCCCAAAAGCCCCTGAAACCTTGATTAACAATATAAAAGCAATAGTCAAATCCCCCCCTCCCCTCACACACGCAGAGACACAGAGAGAGGGAGAGAAAATTCTTCAGAAAATCCACATTCAAACCAAAATATCTCTCTTCCTGTTGGTCGGAGGTAGTTAATGTCAATTAGAAAGTTGTCCGTCTTGATGAGAACAATACACATACCAAGTTTTGTTGCTGTTGATAAGACTAACCCCCCCACTTATGACTAAAGGTGGCGCTACTGAGCCCCTCACCACGCCCGTTTCTGAAACTTTGCACATGTCTACTGGCTAATAAATGTGATGTGTCTGTCGAGTTTCATCCAATTTCAAGTATGTTAAGAGTCTCAAAAGCATCAAAAAAGAATATTAAAGTTTGAAGCGTTGCCATGGCAACAGTATTAAAGATATCAAAAATCCTTTCATAGGTCTACATCTGCCGTGTGTTTACATTATACACATAAAGTTTGAAGCAAATCGGGTAAAAATAAGAGGGTGATTTCAAAGCATTTTGAAAGTGACACACTTCCTGCTGCCAGTTGGTGGGGCTATAACTTTGACTCACAATAGTCACATCCATGTGATCGGCCTCTTACAACGAACACACTGCTGAAGTTTAATCAAGATCAGTTAATGTATGCAGAAGTTATAACACACTTCCTGTTTATCTTTTCTCGCTATAAATTCGTTTCCTCGCCACGGCCAAACCGTTCGAGATATCAAAAATCCGTCCGCAATTTAGCATCCTCAACGTCTTGTCTTTATGCTGACCGAGTTTGGTTGTGATTGGACGAATTTTCTAGGAGGAGTATTTCAAATTCCAGAGGATGCGTTTTTCAAACAACACATAATAGTTGACTTCCTGTTGGGCTGGCGTAAAACTTAGAGCACAAAAGTTGTTCGGCCCGATGAGTTCTATATGTGTACTGAGTTTCATATTATTATATGCAAGTGTGTTTGATTTATGGACCAAGTTTTCGGACACCATTCCAGGGGGCGCTGTCGAGCCCCCCTGCCACGCCCGGGTACCAGCTTCAGTCCGGCCCTGATGGCCGCGGGTTCTGACGTGTGTGCAAAATTTCAAGAGTTTTCGAGCATGTTAAGAACCCCAAAAGTGCCCGAAAGGTTGACAAAATAATAATAATAATAATAAAATATAGCTGCGAGCAGCGATTGCGGGCCCAAGCCGGTGGCACCGCAACCCCGGTGCCTTTAGTTACCTAAAGGCACCGGGGTGGCGGTGCCGCCGGCTTTGGCCCTCCATCGCTGCTCGCAGCTATATTTATATATATATATATATATATATATATATATATACACACACACACATATATATATATATATATATATATATATAAGACAGAAAATATTACTTGTCTCTGATTTTATGATACACTCAAAATATTCCACAACAAATCCTTTAAATTTAATGTAAAAATAAAAACGAAAGTAAGCCGTGTTGGTCTCACGTAACCCTCTCAGTAGAATCAAAATGTTTCAATATTTGCGATGTATTTGGATGCTAAACTATTCTTTATTATAGGCTTTGTACTTCACTCGTGTTCCAATATCGATGGAAAAAATCATCCTCTTCACACGCGCAAAAATGTGCTTGGAAACATCACAGCGGAGCTCTGCTTACTGTGAATGGAACAAATTGTACTACTGACTATTTAAACAGAGCAGTGTAATTCGTATATCTTATGTTGACTATTTTTATTATTATATTGTATTAGGGCTATAATGAACAGGCTGCGATGTCAAGATTGCAATTCTGGAATGTGTGTGTGTGTGTGTGACGCTGTTGCGGTTGAACAGTGGACACATAAAAACATAAATAAAATGTATTAGTTTATTCCTACTTCCATAGGAATACATTGAAAATGCTCGCTCTACTCCGCACCATTATCAATGTCTGTGCGGACGTCTGTATTTTACTTTCGCTTTTAAGTTAGCGATTTAAAAGCCCTCAGCGGTGTCACACGTCGATTAACCGGTGGGAAAATTGTATCACAGTCACATCCCTAATATATTTATATATAAATACAATAGGCCTACCTGAAAGATAATTTTACTTGCCCGACCAGAGTATAGCCTGATTAGAACGTTAATAAAAAAAAATAAAAAAACTTGGGAATCACTAAAACGAGAGATTATTCTAATTTCATTACATTCATTTTAAGTTGCAATCAGCAGTTAATAATAAATGTATTACTGATCAATGATAACAAGGTTGCCCTGCTGAGGCTCATGCAGCTTCTCCAGGAGAATTGTAAACAAATGAGCGCAGCACACAAAAAAGCAACCCAGTTAACAACATACTGACTATAAAAATTACAAATATGGAGTTTTTATATATTTTATAACATAGAGTTAAGCAA